>NC_069503.1:520523818-520533818 GCF_027579735.1 Bombina bombina | reverse complement strand
AGGGGCATATTTATGATTGTGCAAGCGTACATGATCCGATATAGCGGATCGTGTCTGCTGCACATTGATAAATGCCGACAGCATACGTTCTCGGCATTTATCATTGCACAAGCAGTTCTTGTGAACTGCTGGTGCGATGCCGCCCCCTGCAGATTCATGGCCAATCGGCCGCTAGCAGGGTATGTAAATCAACCCGATCCTATTCTATCGCATTGATTTCTGTCCATGCCTCAGAGCAGGTGGACAGGTTATGGAGCAGAGGTCTTTAGACCGCTGCTTCATAACTTCTGTTTCCGGTGAGCCTGAAGGCTCGCCGGAAACACTGGGCATCAAGCTCCATACGAAGCTTGATAAATATGCCCTTAAATCTCAAATAGCATCAGAACATCCAAAGATCTGTAGGCTTCTCTCACTTCATCTAAAGTTAGTGTTCATACCTCCACCATCAGAAAGACACTGGACAAATGCGGTATTAATGGAAGTGTGGCAAGAAGTAAACCACTATTCACCAAGAAACCCTTGGAGTACAGTTGCATAAAGCATGTGGATAAACCTCAAGAATTCTGCAACAGTTCTCTGACAGGTGAAGGAAAGTTAAACTGCAGGTTACAACTACAGAAGCATGGCTTCTCACTATGCTATTACAACAAGAAAAATTACTCCTACGCAATGAAAATTATAGGTATACTACCCAAACATTCTCCTGATTGGAGAAAACAAGGTAACGGCTTCCTAGGCGCCACACAAGTCAAATGTATATACTCTAATGGGTGCACTCCTAAATAGGAGCTAAAACTTACAAAAATAAGGAAAGATCAAAGGAAACCCTGGACATATAACATTCAATAAAATAAATAAAAAAATGTTAGAAACAAATTTATTTATTTTTTCAGACAACCATAGCGTGCACATCTACTGTATTAACTGGTCATTTAATTTCGCTAATAAGCGACTCCACTAACCTAATGTAGCAAGCTTTCCAAAAACTTCTCATGAGCTTGTCCAAAATATATGTCCTTTTTATGGCAATATCTGTACTATGCACAAATTATCCTGAGCACATAATTCCAAATTCGGCATTCTTTAAAGGACCTGGTTACTTTTATATCCTAAGGTCCCAGCGTCCACTGTGAGGTATCACCTTCCAACTAGTGCTGTGTCTTTAGAACAATCTCCTCTTGCTGAATTCAAAGCCCTTCTTCTTCTCGCCGACGTGAATGTCCTGAAGTGTCCCAAACTTCTCTTAGGATGCCAGAAGTACGGTTGCCTCCTGGAACAAAACAACAACAATGAAGCAACGCATTTCAGCTGGTCTATGAAACCTTTGTCAAGCTATTGTTATAGTGCATCATACTATGTATTTATTCAATGCTATGAAGCCACCTAGTGTTCTTATTTAAAAAACAGACAAACCCCCCCTGAAAAACGTATTTCATGTTGTAAATGATAATATAAGTTACACTTATTAAAGGGACATAAAACCCAAACATTTTGTTTCATGATTCAGATAAAGCATACAATTTTAAACCGGTTTCCAATTTAATTCTATTATCAAATTTTCTTAATTTTTTTGTTATCCTTTGTTATAAAGCAGGAGGGTCAGTTTAGGAGTGAGCACATGTCTGCAGCACTATCTGGCCGCTGTTTTGCAACAGTTATACAATAGGGAGAGCACTAGATGGCAGCACTACTTCCTGTTATGTAGGGCTCCAGACATGTGCACTCTACCTATCTAGATATCCCATTCCGGTCCCTATTATCCACTTGTACTGGACATACCAAGCAATACCATAGTCATATGTTTAATAACCACAAAATCCAAACGAAAAGTAAATGTTCATACTCTGGCTGCATACAATCCAGCACATAGCAATGCAATCTTCATAGATAAATGTTGGCATTACAATGGGTCATACTGAATAGCTCAGTGAGTTTAAATACACATGTATATGTCACTTTTGCCTTAAGTTAGTCTGTGAAATTCCTGCCTACTAGATCTGCCCCTTTAAGTTGTAAGTGCTGAAGTGCGTAGCTCATAAAAATGGCTTATTATCTGTTGCATCACTCACTGCAGTGTTCCAAAATATCTTTGGAAGCAATACAAGCACACAAACTGAACATCGGGAGCTTCATGAAATGGCTGAGCAGTTGTACTTAAGCCTCACATCAACATACGCAATACCAAGCGTTAGCTGCAGTGGTGTAAAGCATGCTGTCTATACACTCTGGAACAGAAATGTGTTCTTTGGAGTGATTACTGATGCTTCACTGACAGTCTGAGTCTGAAGGTTGCCAAAAGAAAGCTAACGATTGGAATGCATAGTGCCAACTGTAAAGTTTGCTTGAGGAAGGATAATGGTCTATGGCTGTTTCCAGAGTTTGGGCTAGTTCCAATGAAGGGTCATCTTGATGCTACAGGATTCAGACATTCTAGGGGGGGGCATATTAATGCCCATATTTTTGGAATGAGATGACAAACAGGTTCATATTGGTGTGATAGTCAGGTGACTGCATAGTTTTGGCCGTATAGTATAGTATTAAGTACCTTTAATTTTTAGCCTGGATCCTAAACATCTTAAAAGTCCTCTTTTTGACTCTTTGTCTTTAGTCTTAATCTTTGCTTTAGTCTCCTTGAGCATTAAATTGAATGTTTACACAGCTCAGTATAATGTAAATTATTTACATATAATCTGTTTTTGTTTATTATATTTTTGCTTTTTTAATTTCAGGGGCCACTTATCTACTCTTTTTGAAAATGACCGGCATTTTTCTCACCTTTCAACGCTGGAAAGGGAAATGGCATTTCGCACGGAAATGGTTAGTTATGTTTAGTTTATCAAACAAAAACAAATTTGCATGTTTATTTTAATGGTTATGATCATTAAGATAATTCTAGTACACTATTTCCCTTCATATTTAAATGATGGAGTGTGCAACATTTTTGAGACTTGTTTATTTGCTTTTGCACCAAAGTTGTCTCACTTTCAGTATTTCCTTGCTCTACATTGCAGTATAGCTGTCTTGTATAGATAAAAATAGATGGGGCTAATATTTCAGTACAACAATATTTTTGTTCTGCATGAGATTTACTGCTTACCGCTGCAGCTAAGGGTTTTTAATGCCATGCATGTGATTTTTTTTTTTTTTAATTTTGTATATGTAAATAATGTTTATTTTTAAGCCTTTTAAAACCAACTTGCTCCGCTTTCTTTCTGTTTGTGGCATTGTGAAGTAGCCACTTGGGAATCATGTAATACTTTGCAATATTATACATTTCTTTCATGTAATTAGCAAGAGTCCATGAGCTAGTGACGTATGGGATATACATTCGCTACCAGGAGGGGCAAAGTTTCCCAAACCTTAAAAATGCCTATAAATACACCCCTCACCACACCCACAATTCAGTTTTACAAACTTTGCCTCCCATGGAGGTGGTGAAGTAAGTTTGTGCTAGATTCTACGTTGATATGCGCTTCGCAACAGGCTGAAGCCCGTTTTTCCTCTCAGAGTGCAGTGAATGTCAGAGGGATGTGAAGAGAGTATTACCTATTTGAATACAATGGTCTTCCTCTAGGGGATCTATTTCATAGGTTCTCTGTTATCGGTCGTAGAGATTTCTTCTCCTACCTCCCTTTTCAGATCGACGAAATACTCTTATATACCATTACCTCTACTGATTCTCGTTTCAGTACTGGTTTGGCTATCTACTATATGTAGATGAGTGTCTTGGGGTAAGTAAATCTTATTTCTATTTATGACACTCAAAGCTATGGTTGGGCACTTTATATGTAAAGTTCTAAATATATGTTTTAAACTTATATTTGCCATGATTCAGGTTAATCAGTATTCCTTCTTTCAAACTGTCAGTTTCATTATTTTGGGAAATGCATATGAATAAATAAATATTTTTTCTTACCTTCAAAAATTTTTCAAATGGACTTTTTTCCTTGTTAGGCTCGCGGGGGCAGAAAATGCTTCAATTTATTGCGTTATTCTTGGCACTAACTTTTTTGGCGCAAAATTTCGTCATTTCCGGCGCCATAGTTGACGTTGGAAGTTTACACATGGCTGAGTCATTTTTTGATGCATGTGTGTTACAGACGTTTTTTTGCGCAAAAAAATGTGGGCGTCATTTTTGGCGCAAGAAAATATGGGCGTTATACTTGGCGCCAAATAATGTGGGCGTCTTACTTGGCGCCAAAAAATGTGGGCGTCATACTTGGCGCCATTTTTTTCACATTATTTCAGTCTCACTTTTTTGTTGCTTCTGGTTGCTAGAGGCTTGTTTGTTTTGCATTTTTTCCCATTCCTGAAACTGTCATTTAAGGAATTTGATAATTTTGCTTTATATGTTGTTTTTTTCTATTAGATATTGCAAGATATTTTAAAAGCTGTTCCTGAATCAGAAAATACTGAGGGATTCCTGATGACTGATATCAGTCCTACCAAAGCTAAGTTCATTTATTTTAATGTTATGAATGTTTATATTTAGCTATGGTTTGTAATAAGTTTTTATGATAAACTTTTACATGCAGAGTCCATTAGTATTTATGCATTATCTATTGCTATTCTTTTTACATCTTATGTACAAGATATATTTAGGAATTTATAAGAATATTTTTCTGATTCTAGTATAAAGGCTTTGTCTGCTATCCCGCCTTCTAATAAAATGTTTAGGTCTTTTTTAAATTTCTCATTTAGTTGATGAAGTTTCAAATGACCAACAACATACTGAATTATCCTTCTCTGATGGTGTATTTTCTCATTCGGAATATTCTTCATCAGATATTGACACTAACAAATCTACTTTTTTATTTTTAAATAGAGTACATTTGTTTTTTGTTGAAAAGGTGTTGATTATTTTGGATATTGAAGTAACTAGTTCTTTTTGATTAAGACTAGCTAACATTTAAATTCTGCTTATTAACCTTCTGTAGTTTCTTCAGAGGTTTTTTTCCAGTTCCTGATACTAGGGAATGGAATAGGCCGGGAATTTCTCTTATTCCTTCTTTAAGGTTTTTAATTGTATCCTTTGCCGGCAGTTAGTTTTCAGTTTTGAGGAAGATCCTCCAAGTTAATGGGACTATCTCTACTCTTGCTAACATACTGCTATTCCTATAGCAGATAGTATTTTTTTTTTTCCTTGGGAAACTTGTATCTTATTTAAGGAAAATTATTTATTTTCAGGTACTTTTCTTAGACCTGTAATTTATTTGGCTGATGTTGCAACTGCTTCAGTTTTTTGGTTGGATACTTTAGTGCAACAAGTATCGGATTATGATTTGTTTAGCATTGTTAAGTTGATCAACATGCTAATAATTTCATTTGTGTCATCATTTTTTTGATATTTTCGCAAATGAGGTTTAATCTATGTCTTTAGCTATTTTAGCTAGAAGAACTTTATGATTTCAATCTTGGAATGCTAATTTGATTTCTAAATTCCATATTTCTTTTTCTCCTGTTAAGTGTGGTCAGTCCACGGGTCATCATTACTTCTGGGATATTATCTCCTCCCCTACAGGAAGTGCAAGAGGATTCACCCAGCAGAGCTGCTATATAGCTCCTCCCCTCTACGTCACCTCCAGTCATTCTCTTGCACCCAACGAATAGATAGGATGTGTGAGAGGACTGTGGTGATTTATTTAGTTTATTACCTTCAATCAAAAGTTTGTTATTTTATAAATAGCACCGGAGTGTGTTATTCATTCTCTGGTAGAATTTGAAGAAGAATCTACCTGAGTTTTTTCTATGATTTTAGCCGGAGTAGTTAAGATCATATTGCTGTTTCTCGGCCATCTGAGGAGAGGTAAACTTCAGATCAGGGGACAGCGGGCAGATTAATCTGCAAAGAGGTATGTAGCAGTTTGTTATTTTCTGACATGGAATTGATGAGAAAATCCTGCCATACCGTTATAATGTAAACTCAGCCTTAAATGCAGTAGATGTAGCTGGTATCAGGCTGTCATGTATGTATATTTTACACTTCAGTATTCTGGGGAATGGTACTTCACTGGTTTTATACTGTATGCATAGATTTTACCTAATTTGCAGGGACTTGCAATAGGTTTTAAATAACAATTGATTTATTGAGGTTAAACGTTTTTTTGCTGGCATGTAAAAACGTTTATTTCTCTGAGGTACTGGGTGAAAAAATGTTGTGGGCACTATTTTTTCCACTTGGCAATATTTTTGTTTAATTTAAAGCAGTTCACTGATCTCTCTCACTGTTATGTGTGAGGGGGAGGGGCCATTTTTGGCGCTTTTACTACGCATCAAAAAATTCAGTCAGAGGTTCATTTTCTTCCTGCATGATCCGGTTCATCTCTTCAGAACTCAGGGATCTTCAAAGCCTTTTTTGAGGGAGGTAATCATCACAGCAGAGCTGTGAAGAGTGTAGCTGACTGTGATAAAAAACGTTTATTTGTGTATTTTTTCTGCTGACAGGGTTAGTTATCCTTTGCTAATGGGAACAATCCTTTGCTAAAATTGTATATTTCTTACAAAGATTTGATGCTATAACTTAATTATTTTCAACTGTCATAATTTTTTCTGTGCTTCTTATAGGCACAGTTCGTTCATATAATTGTAAATTACTTGAAAAAGCATTTCCAAGTTGCTAGTTAATTGCTAGTGTGTTAAACATGTCTGATTCAGAGGAAGATACATGTGTTATATGTACTAATGCCAAAGTGGAGCCCAATAGAAATTTATGTACTAACTGTATTGATGCTACTTTAAATAAAAGTCAATCTGTACAAATTGAACATATTTCACCAGACAACGAGGGGAGAGTTATGCCGACTAACTCGCCTCACGTGTCAGTACCTGCATCTCCCGCTCGGGAGGTGCGTGATATTGTAGCGCCGAGTACATCTGGGCGGCCATTTCAAATCACATTACAGGATATGGCTACTGTCATGACTGAAGTTTTGGCTAAATTACCAGAACTTAGAGGCAAGCGTGATCACTCTGGGGTGAGAACAGAGTGCGCTGATAATATTAGAGCCATGTCAGACACTGCGTCACAGGCGGCAGAACATGAGGACGGAGAACTTCATTCTGTGGGTGACGGTTCTGATCCAAACAGATTGGATTCAGATATTTCAAATTTTAAATTTAAGCTGGAAAACCTCCGTGTATTACTAGGGGAGGTGTTAGCGGCTCTGAATGATTGTAACACAGTTGCAATACCAGAGAAAATGTGTAGGTTGGATAAATATTTTGCGGTACCGGCGAGTACTGATGTTTTTCCTATACCTAAGAGACTTACTGAAATTGTTACTAAGGAGTGGGATAGGCCCGGTGTGCCGTTCTCACCTCCTCCGATATTTAGAAAAATGTTTCCAATAGACGCCACCACACGGGACTTATGGCAAACGGTCCCTAAGGTGGAGGGAGCAGTTTCTACTTTGGCTAAGCGTACCACTATCCCGGTGGAGGATAGCTGTGCCTTTTCAGATCCAATGGATAAAAAATTAGAGGGTTACCTTAAGAAAATGTTTGTTCAACAAGGTTTTATATTGCAACCTCTTGCATGTATTGCGCCTGTCACGGCTGCAGCAGCATTTTGGTTTGAGTCTCTGGAAGAGACACTTGAATCATCTACACTAGATGAGATTACACTCAAACTTAGAACCCTTAAGTTGGCTAACTCATTTATTTCAGATGCCGTAGTACATTTAACTAAACTTACGGCTAAGAATTCCGGATTTGCCATTCAGGCACGCAGAGCGCTGTGGCTAAAATCCTGGTCAGCTGATGTTACTTCTAAATCTAAATTGCTTAATATACCTTTCAAAGGGCAGACCTTATTCGGGCCCGGGTTGAAGGAGATTATCGCTGACATCACAGGAGGTAAAGGCCATGCCCTGCCTCAGGACAAAGCCAAACCTAGGGCTAGACAGTCTAATTTTCGTTCCTTTCGTAATTTTAAAACAGGAACAGCATCAACTTCCTCTGCACCAAAACAGGAAGGAGCTGTTGCTCGCTACAGACAAGGCTGGAAACCTAACCAGTCCTGGAACAAGGGCAAGCAGGCCAGGAAACCTGCTGCTGCCCCTAAGACAGCATGAATCGAGGGCCCCCGATCCGGGACCGGATCTAGTAGGGGGCAGACTTTCTCTCTTCGCCCAGGCTTGGGCAAGAGATGTTCAGGATCCCTGGGCGTTAGAGATCATATCTCAGGGATACCTTTTGGACTTCAAATCCTCTCCCCCAAGAGGGAGATTTCATCTGTCAAGGTTGTCAACAAACCAAATAAAGAAAGAAGCGTTCCTACGCTGCGTACAAGATCTTTTATTAATGGGAGTGATCCATCCAGTTCCGCGGTCGGAACAAGGACAAGGGTTTTACTCAAATCTGTTTGTAGTTCCCAAAAAAGAGGGAACTTTCAGGCCAATCTTGGATTTAAAGATCCTAAACAAATTCCTAAGAGTTCCATCGTTCAAGATGGAAACGATTCGAACAATTTTGCCCATGATCCAAGAGGGTCAGTACATGACCACAGTGGATTTAAAGGATGCTTACCTTCACATACCGATTCACAGAAATCATTACCGGTATCTAAGGTTTGCCTTTCTAGACAGGCATTACCAGTTTGTAGCTCTTCCATTCGGATTGGCTACAGCTCCAAGAATCTTCACAAAGGTTCTGGGTACTCTTCTGGCGGTACTAAGACCGCGAGGAATTTCGGTAGCTCCGTACCTAGACGACATTCTGATACAAGCTTCAAGCTTTCAAACTGCCAAGTCTCATACAGAGTTAGTACTGGCATTTCTAAGGTCGCATGGATGGAAGGTGAACGAAAAGAAGAGTTCTCTCTTTCCACTCACAAGAGTGCCCTTCTTGGGAACTCTGATAGATTCTGTAGAAATGAAGATTTACCTGACAGAAGACAGGTCAACAAAGCTTCAAAATGCATGCCGGGTCCTTCATTCCATTCAACACCCGTCAGTAGCTCAATGCATGGAGGTGATCGGCTTAATGGTAGCGGCAATGGACATAGTACCTTTTGCACGCCTACATCTCAGACCGCTGCAATTGTGCATGCTAAGTCAGTGGAATGGGGATTACTCAGATTTGTCCCCCACTCTGAATCTGAATCAAGAGACCAGAAATTCTCTTCTATGGTGGCTTTATCGGCCACACCTGTCCAGGGGAATGCCATTCAGCAGGCCAGACTGGACAATTGTAACAACAGACGCCAGCCTTCTAGGTTGGGGTGCTGTCTGGAATTCTCTGAAGGCTCAGGGACTATGGAATCAGGAGGAGAGTCTCCTTCCAATAAACATTCTGGAATTGAGAGCAGTTCTCAATGCCCTTCTGACTTGGCCCCAGTTAACAACTCGGGGGTTCATCAGGTTTCAGTCGGACAACATCACGACTGTAGCTTACATCAACCATCAGGGAGGGACAAGAAGCTCCCTAGCAATGATGGAAGTATCAAAGATAATTCGCTGGGCAGAGTCTCAGAGTCTTCATCCGGAGGTCTTTGCCCAGATACTTCGACGTTGGGGCAAACCAGAGATAGATCTCATGGCGTCTCATCAGAACACCAAGCTTCCTCGCTACGGGTCCAGATCAAGGGATCCGGGAGCGGTTCTGATAGATGCTTTGACAGCACCTTGGACCTTCGGGATGGCTTATGTGTTTCCACCCTTCCCGATGCTTCCTCGATTGATTGCCAGAATCAAACAGGAGAGAGCATCAGTGATTCTAATAGCACCTGCATGGCCACGCAGGACTTGGTATGCAGATCTAGTGGACATGTCATCCTGTCCGCCTTGGTCTCTACCTCTGAAGCAGGACCTTCTGATCCAGGGTCCATTCAAGCATCAAAATCTAACTTCTCTGAAGCTGACTGCTTGGAAATTGAACGCTTGATTTTATCAAAACGTGGTTTTTCTGAGCCAGTTATTGATACCTTAATACAGGCTAGGAAGCCTGTTACCAGAAGGATTTACCATAAAATTTGGCGTAAATACTTATATTGGTGCGAATC
>NC_069503.1:519922399-520098282 GCF_027579735.1 Bombina bombina | reverse complement strand
AAACAAGTTTCTCAAGGTTCCATCGTTCAAAATGGAAACCATTCGGACAATTCTTCCTTCCATCCAGGAAGGTCAATTCATGACCACGGTGGATTTAAAGGATGCGTATCTACATATTCCTATCCACAAGGAACATCATCGGTTCCTAAGGTTCGCCTTTCTGGACAAGCATTACCAGTTTGTGGCACTTCCATTCGGATTAGCCACTGCTCCAAGAATTTTCACAAAGGTACTAGGGTCCCTTCTAGCGGTGCTACGACCAAGGGGCATTGCAGTAGTACCTTACTTGGACGACATACTGATTCAAGCGTCGTCCCTACCACAAGCAAAGGCTCATACGGACATTGTCCTGGCCTTTCTCAGATCTCACGGTGGAAAGTGAACGTAGAAAAAAGTTCTCTATCTCCGTCAACAAGAGTTCCCTTCTTGGGAACAATAATAGACTCCTTAGAAATGAGGATTTTTCTGACAGAGGCCAGAAAATCAAAACTTCTAAGCTCTTGTCAAGTACTTCATTCTGTTCCTCTTCCTTCCATAGCGCAGTGCATGGAAGTAATAGGTTTGATGGTCGCGGCAATGGACATAGTTCCTTTTGGCGCAAATTCATCTGAGACCATTACAACTGTGCATGCTCAGTCAGTGGAATGGGGATTATACAGACTTGTCTCCGACGATACAAGTAGATCAGAGGACCAGAGATTCACTCCGTTGGTGGCTGACCCTGGACAACCTGTCACAGGGGATGAGCTTCCGCAGACCAGAGTGGGTCATTGTCACGACCGACGCCAGTCTGGTGGGCTGGGGCGCGGTCTGGGAACCCCTGAAAGCTCAGGGTCTTTGGTCTCGGGAAGAATCTCTTCTCCCGATAAATATTCTGGAACTGAGAGCGATATTCAATGCTCTCAAGGCTTGGCCCTCAGCTTGCAAAGGCCAAATTCATACGGTTTCAATCAGACAACATGACGACTGTCGCGTATATCAACCATCAGGGGGAACAAGGAGTTCCCTGGCGATGGAAGAAGTGACCAAAATCATTCAATGGGCGGAGACTCACTCCTGCCACTTGTCTGCAATCCACATCCCACCTTGGACCTTCAACCTAGCTTATGTATTCCCACCGTTTCCTCTCATCCCCAGGCTGGTAGCCAGGATCAATCAGGAGAGGGCATCGGTGATCTTGATAGCTCCTGCGTGGCCACGCAGGACTTGGTATGCAGACCTGGTGAATATGTCATCGGCTCCACCATGGAAGCTACCTTTGAGACAGGACCTTCTTGTTCAAGGTCCGTTCGAACATCCGAATCTGGCCTCACTCCAACTGACTGCTTGGAGATTGAACGCTTGATTTTATCAAAGCGAGGGTTCTCAGATTCTGTCATTGATACTCTTGTTCAGGCCAGAAAGCCTGTAACTAGAAAAATCTACCATAAAATATGGAAAAAATATATCTGTTGGTGTGAATCTAAAGGATTCCCATGGAACAAGATAAAAATTCCTAAGATTCTATCCTTTCTTCAAGAAGGTTTGGAGAAAGGATTATCTGCAAGTTCTTTGAAGGGACAGATTTCTGCTTTATCTGTTTTACTTCACAAAAAGCTGGCGGCTGTCCCAGATGTTCAAGCTTTTGTTCAGGCTCTGGTTAGAATCAAGCCTGTTTACAAGCCTTTGACTCCTCCTTGGAGTCTCAATTTAGTTCTTTCAGTTCTTCAGGGGGTTCCGTTTGAACCCTTACATTCCGTAGATATTAAGTTATTATCTTGGAAAGTTTTGTTTTTGGTTGCAATTTCTTCTGCTAGAAGAGTTTTCAGAGTTATCTGCTCTGCAGTGTTCTCCTCCTTATCTGGTGTTCCATGCAGATAAGGTGGTTTTGCGTACTAAACCTGGTTTTCTTCCGAAAGTTGTTTCTAACAAAAACATTAACCAGGAGATAGTCGTGCCTTCTTTGTGTCCGAATCCAGTTTCAAAGAAAGAACGTTTGTTGCACAATTTGGATGTAGTTCGTGCTCTAAAATTCTATTTAGATGCTACAAAGGATTTCAGACAAACATCTTCCTTGTTTGTTGTTTATTCTGGTAAAAGGAGAGGTCAAAAAGCAACTTCTACCTCTCTCTCTTTTTGGCTTAAAAGCATCATCAGATTGGCTTATGAGACTGCCGGACGGCAGCCTCCTGAAAGAATCACAGCTCATTCCACTAGGGCCGTGGCTTCCACATGGGCCTTCAAGAATCAGGCTTCTGTTGATCAGATATGTAAGGCAGCGACTTGGTCTGCACACTTTTACCAAATTTTACAAATTTGATACTTTTGCTTCTTCTGAGGCTATTTTTGGGAGAAAGGTTTTGCAAGCCGTGGTGCCTTCCATCTAGGTGACCTGATTTGCTCCCTCCCATCATCCGTGTCCTAAAGCTTTGGTATTGGTTCCCACAAGTAAGGATGACGCCGTGGACCGGACACACCTATGTTGGAGAAAACAGAATTTATGTTTACCTGATAAATTACTTTCTCCAACGGTGTGTCCAGTCCACGGCCCGCCCTGGTTTTTCAATCAGGTCTGATATTTTATTTTCTTTAACTACAGTCACCACGGTATCATATGATTTCTCCTATGCAAATATTCCTCCTTTACGTCGGTCGAATGACTGGGGAAGGCGGAGCCTAGGAGGGATCATGTGACCAGCTTTGCTGGGCTCTTTGCCATTTTCCTGTTGGGGAAGAGAATATCCCACAAGTAAGGATGACGCCGTGGACCGGACACACCGTTGGAGAAAGTAATTTATCAGGTAAACATAAATTCTGTTTTTCACAGAAGGTCTTTTTTTACAAGGTTACTTACTAATGCCAGCCATTTCAATAGCTGATGTGGCTGCTGCTTCTACTTATTGGTTATCCAGTCTGTCTGAGTTGTGTTTTGAGGATCCTGTTTGTGACAGGTTTTTTTTAAGTTTACTTTAAAATGCAAATTCTTTTAATTGTGTTGCTGTTTATGAAAATTATTGTCAAATCCTGGTCTGCTGATATGGTGTCTTAATCTAGATTATTATCTCTTTCCTTTCAGGGTAAAACATTGTTTTGTTCAGAATTAGATTCTATTATTTTTACTGTTACCATGGGTAAAAGGGGCATTTCTACCTCAGGATAAAAATCTGAGGGTAAATCTCAGGATTTTAATCATTTCTGTTCCTTTTGTCAGAATAAGGAACAAATGAGTGAAGTTTCCTTCTTGTTCACTTTGAAGACTCATTGCTAACTGGAATAAGTCTAAGCAGGCTAAGAATACTCCTGCTACTACAAGTGCATGAATGTGCAGCCCCCAATCCAGTGTTTCTGGTAGGGGGCAGGTTGTCCCTTTTAAGAGGCTTAATTTCAGTCTGTCCTAATTCTCTGTTACTGCTCAGGTTTCTTTAGGGACATCAGATAGAATTCATACTAGAGACTCTCTGAGAGAAGGTTCTTCTGTTCTATGTTCTAACTTTTCTCTTACTTGGTGTATCCAGTCCACGGATTCATCCTTACTTGTGGGATATTCTCATTCCCTACAGGAAGTGGCAAAGAGAGAGCACAGCAGAGCTGTCCACATAGCTCCCCCTCAGGCTCCGCCCCCCCAGTCATTCTCTTTGCCGCTCTAACAAGTAGCATCTCCACGGGAGGGTAAAGTGAATGTGGTGTTAGATTTGTAGTTTTTATTTCTTCAATCAAGAGTTTGTTATTTTAAAATAGTGCCGGTTTGTACTATTTACTCTGTGGCAGAAAGTGATGAAGATTTATGCTGAGAGGAAAATGATTTTAGCATGTTGTAACTAAAATCCATTGCTGTTCCCACACAGGACTGTTGAGTACCGGAGAACTTCAGTTGGGGGGAACAGTTAGCAGTCTTAACTGCTATAAGGTATGCTCAGTCACTTTTTTTCTAGTCAAGACCTGGTAATGCTAGAAGACTGACAGGAATCCCCATGTGGGGAGGGTAAGCCATATTCTGAGACTTAGTATAGAAGGATGGCTTAGTTAAAAGGGCTTAAAACGCTGGTGGACACTGTTATGGGGAAATCAATTATTTTATTCCATAATCTGATATTTGTACAAGTGTTTATTACATTTGGAAACACTTTTTTGGGGTTTTATTCCGCCTGGCATATTTGTAGACACCTATTTAGGCTTGGGAAGGCCCCACAACTCCGGAGTGATGAGGGAGGGGGCCTAATTTTCGCGCCTCAGTTGCGCAGTTCATTTGCAAGACAGCTTCATGCAGCTTCACGTGTAGAGTCCAGAGATTGCTGGAGGACTCCAGGGAGGCTTATTTTCGTCTAAAACTTATCCCCAAGGAAGGTAGGGCCACAGCAGAGACTGTGGCATGGTGCTGTAGTTTGTTAAACCGGTGACCTGCTTTAATTTGCTCCGGTTTGGGCAATAAGGGGTTAATTTTCTTGAAAATTACTGTGCAATCATTTCAGAGCATTAGGATCATATGGTGAAAATTTCATAAAGATTGGATGTTTTTTTTTGAGTTGCAGTAAAAAAGTGTGCGCTTTTTATTATTTAAAGGCACAGTACCGTTTTTTTCAAAAATTGTATTTTACTGTATTTGAGTGCTGTCTAAGTCTGTTTAACATGTCTGAGCCTACTGATAGACCCTGTTCTATGTGTTTAATAGCCATGGCGGTACCCCCTTTACATTTGTGTTTAAAGTGTGCTAAGGTATCTAAACATTCTAAAGACCATGCAGTGACACTTAAAAATGTGGCCCAAGATGATTCTTTGACAGAAGGTAACGAGGATAGTCCTCCTTCCTCTCAGAAGGTGTCGACACCAGTTACGCCCGCGCAAGCGCTGCCTAGTACCTCTAGCGCATTGGGCCCTATTATATTACAACAATTGGCAGCAGTCTTGGATAATTCCCTTGCGGCATTTCTATCCAAACTGCCAGTTTTTCCTAAAAAGCGTGATAGCTCAGTTTTAAGAACAGAGGATGAGCAATCAGAAGCTTTGGATGATTTATCTGTGGTACCCTCACAACACTCTGAAGTAGCAGTGAGGGATGGGCTGTCCGAGGGAGAAATCTCTGACACAGGGAATGTTTCTCAGCGGGCAGAATCAGATTCCTTAGTGTTTAAATTTAAGCTGGAACACCTCCACGTACTGCTTAAGGAGGTTTTAGCTACGCTGGATGATTGTGACCCCATGGTGGTCCCAGAAAAATTGTGTAAAATGGACAGGTTTTTAGAAGTCCCTGTATACACTGATGCGTTTCCGATCCCTAAGAGGGTGGCGGATATTGTGACTAGGGAGTGGGAGAGACCAGGTGTACCTTTTGTTCCCCCCCTATCTTTAAGAAAATGTTCCCCATAAATGACCCCAGGCAGGACGCGTGGCAGACGGTCCCTAAGGTAGAGGGAGCTGTTTCAACACTAGCCAAGCGCACAACCATTCCAATAGAAGACAGTTGTGCTTTCAAAGATCCTATGGATAAAAAATTGGAAGGTTTACTGAAGAAAATGTTTGTTCAGCAAGGTTTCCTTCTTCAACCAATTGCTTGCATTATTCCTGTAACTACTGCAGCGGCTTTTTGTTTTGAGGCGCTAGAGGAGTCGCTTCAGAGGGAGACTTCATATGACGAAGTCATGGATAGAATTCATGCTCTAATGCTGGCTAATTCTTTTATCACAGATGCCGCTTTCCAGTTAGCTAAGTTAGCGGCGAAAAATTCTGGTTTTGCCATTATGGCGCGAAGAGCGCTTTGGCTCAAATCATGGTCGGGCTGACGTGTCGTCCAAAACAAAGTTACTAAACATTCCTTTCAAGGGGAAAGACCCTTTTCGGTCCCGAGTTGAAGGAAATTATCGTGGATATCACTGGGGGAAAGGGCCATGCCCTTCCGCAGGATAGATCGTTTAAGGCCAAAAACAAGACTAATTTTCGGCTCCTTTCGCAACTTCAGGAGCAGACCTGCTTCAACCTCTGCTGCCACAAAGCAAGAGGGTAACGCTTCACAGCCCAAAGCAACCTGGAAACCATTGCAGGGCTGGAATAAGGGTAAACAGGCCAAGAAGCCTGCGACTGCTTCCAAGACAGCATGAAGGGGTAGCCCCCGATCCGGGACCGGATCTAGTAGAGGGCAGACTTTCTCTCTTTGCTCAGGCTTGGGCAAGAGATGTTCCAGATCCTTGGGCATTAGAAATTGTTGCCATGGGGTATCTTCTAGAATTCAATGACTCTCCTCCAAGGGGAAGGTTCCACATTTCTCGCTTGTCTTCAGACCAGACAAAGAAACAGGCGTTCTTATGCTGTGTAGAAGATCTACTAAAGATGGGAGTGATTCACCCAGTTCCAATTACAGAACAAGGACTGGGTTTTTACTCAAACTTGTTTGTAGTTCCAAAAAAGAAGGAACTTTCAGGCCAATCCTGGGTTTAAAAATTCTAAACAAATTCCTCAGGGTTCCATCATTCAAAATGGAAACCATTCGGACAATTTTGCCGATGATCCAGGAAGGTCAATATATGACTACCGTGGATCTAAAGGATGCGTATCTACATATTCCCATCCACAAAGATCACCATCAGTTCCTAAGGTTCGCTTTTCTGGACAAGCATTACCAGTTCGTGGACCTTCCTTTCGGGTTGGCCACTGCTCCAAGAATTTTTACAAAGGTGCTAGGGTCCCTCCTAGCGGTACTAAGACTGCAGGGCATTGCAGTAGCACCTTACCTAGACGACATCTTGATACAGGCGTCGTCTTTTCACAGAGTCAAGGCTCATACGGACATTGTGCTGGCCTTTCTAAGGTCTCACGGGTGGAAGGTGAACGTCGAAAAAGTTCTCTGTCCCCGCTCACAAGGGTTCCCTTCCTGGGAACATTAATAGACTCGGTAGAAATGAAGATATTTCTGACGGAGGTCAGGAAGTTGAAGCTTTTAACTACTTGCCGAGTTCTTCATTCCATTCCTCTGCCTTCTGTAGCTCAGTGCATGGAGGTAATCGGATTAATGGTCGCGGCAATGGACGTGCTCCCTTTTGCCCGTATTCATCTCAGACCACTGCAACTGTGCATGCTCAAACAGTGGAATGGGGATTATGCAGATTTGTCTCCTCAAATACAACTGGACCAGAAAACCAGGGATTCTCTTCTCTGGTGGTTGTCTCAGGATCACCTGTCTCAGGGGAATGTGCTTCCGCAGACCGGAGTGGATCATTGTCACGACCAATGCCAGTCTGTTAGGCTGGGGTGCGGTCTGGGACTCCCTGAAAGCTCAGGACCTATGGTCTCGAGAAGAATCTCTTCTCCCGATAAACATTTTAGAACTGAGAGCGATATTCAACACGCTCCAGGCATGGCCTCAACTAGCGGAGGCCAAATTCATCAGATTTCAGTCGGACAACATCACGACTGTAGCGTACATCAATCATCAGGGAGGAACAAAGAGTTCCCTAGCAATGAAGGAAGTAACCAAGATCATCAAATGGGCGGAGGATCACTCCTGCCATCTTTCAGCAATTCACATCCCAGGAGTAGACAACTGGGAGGCGGATTTTCTGAGTCGTCAGACTTTTCACCCGGGGGAGTGGGAACTCCACCCGGAGGTTTTTGTTCAGCTGACCCAGCTATGGGGCATTCCGGAATTGGATCTGATGGCGTCCCGTCAGAACACCAAACTTCCTCTTTACGGATCCAGGTCCAGGGACCTCAAGGCGGCATTGATAGATGCTCTAGTAGCGCCTTGGTCCTTCAGTCTAGCTTATGTCTTTCCACCGTTTCCCCTTCTCCCTCGACTGGTAGCCAGAATCAAACAGGAGAAGGCTTCGGTAATTTTGATAGCGCCTGCGTGGCCACGCAGGACTTGGTATGCAGACCTAGTGGACATGTCATCTGTTCCACCATGGAAGCTGCCATTGAGGCAGGATCTTCTAATACAGGGTCCTTTCAAGCATCCAAATCTAGTTTCTCTGCAACTGACTGCTTGGAGATGGAACGCTTAATTCTAGCTAAGCGTGGGTTCTTTGAATCAGTTATTGATACTTTGATCCAGGCCAGAAAGCCTGTCACCAGGAAAATTTACCATAAGATATGGCGGAAATATCTTTGATGGTGTGAATCCAAGGGTTACTCGTGGAGTAAAGTTAGGATTCCCAGGATTTTGTCTTTTCTCCAAGAAGGATTGGAGAAAGGATTGTCGGCTAGTTCCTTAAAGGGACAGATATCTGCTCTGTCTATCCTGTTACACAAGCGGCTGGCAGCAGTACCAGACGTTCAGGCGTTTGCACAGGCTTTAGTTAGAATCAAGCCTGTCTATAAACCTGTGGCTCCTCCATGGAGTCTTAATTTAGTTCTTTCAGTTCTTCAAGGGGTTCCGTTTGAACCTTTACATTCCATAGATATTAAGTTATTATCTTGGAAGGTTTTGTTTTTGGTAGCTATCTCTTCTGCTCAGAGAGTTTCAGAATTGTCTGCTTTGCAGTGTGATTCACCCTATCTGGTGTTCCATGCAGATAAGGTTGTTTTGCGTACCAAGCCCGGTTTTCTTCCGAAAGTTGTTTCTAATAAGAATATTAACCAGGAAATCATTGTTCCTTCTCTGTGTCCTAATCCAGTTTCTAAGAATGAACGACTATTACACAATCTTGATGTGGTTCGGGCTTTAAAATTCTATTTAAAAGCAACAAAAGATTTCAGACAAACATCATCCTTGTTTGTTGTCTATTCTGGTAAGAGGAGAGGTCAGAAAGCGACTGCTACCTCTCTTTCCTTCTGGCTGAAAAGCATCATCCGATTGGCTTATGAGACTGCTGGACAGCAGCCTCCTGAACGAATTACAGCTCATTCCACCCAAGCTGTGGCTTCCACATGGGCCTTCAAGAATGATGCTTCTGTTGAACAGATTTGTAAGGCAGCGACTTAGTTTTCACTGCATACTTTTGCCAAATTTTACAAATTCGATACTTTTGCTTCTTCGGAGGCTATTTTTGGGAGAAAGGTTTTGCAAGCAGTGGTGCCTTCCGTTTAGGTTACCTGACTTGTTTCCCTCCCTTCATCCGTGTCCTAAAGCTTTGGTATTGGTATCCCACAAGTAAGGATGAATCCGTGGACTGGATACACCAAGTAAGAGAAAACAGAATTTATGCTTACCTGATAAATTACTTTCTCTTACGGTGTATCCAGTCCACGGCCCGGCCTGGCAATTAAGTAAGGTTCAAATTTATCTTTGTAAAACTACAGTCACCACTGCACCCTATGGTTTCTCCTTTTTCTCCTAACCGTCGGTCGAATGACTGGGTGGGGCGGAGCCTGAGGGGGGAGCTATGTGGACAGCTCTGCTGTGTGCTCTCTTTGCCACTTCCTTTAGGGAATGAGAATATCCCACAAGTAAGGATGAATCCGTGAACTGGATACACCATAAGAGAAAGTAATTTATCAGGTAAGCATAAATTCTGTTTTTTAAAAAAGTTCAAAAAGAGACAAAAAGTTTCTGTTCCAATCTCCTCTGAAACTGGGAATCAAGATTTTGTTTCTAAAGATCCTGTCAATTGTATGGAGGTTTCTAAGAGTACAATGGGTCTGATTTACTCTGGAGGCGAGGTTTCCAATGTTAATTCTGAGTTTCTGTGCAACTCTTAAGGTTTAGCCTCTGTTGAAAAGAAAGTTTATTTTCCTCTTGCCATAACACAAAGTCAGAGCAGTAAATATGGTCATCCATCTTAGGGTGAACTCTGTTTCCTTGTGATGTTTTAATCCCCTCTTAGCTAAAGAACAGTTATTGTGTGGATTCTAGGGATGATCATCTGGGAGATTATTTGTTTTCCTCAGTTTTGTCTCCTACTCAGTAAGGATCAGGGTCCCTTACATAGTATTAGTAGTTGTTCTTATACTTCTCTTGTTGTTTCATCCTATGTATCTGGAACATCTACTCAGAATGATTTTCAAGCTGAGCCTGAGAAGAACATTAGTGGTTTTGGTAGTTATGCTGTGACTTTACAGTATTTGGTTTCCAAATCTAGTACAGAGGTTCAGTTACCTACTTTTTCCTCTTTCTCTGGGGCTAGGCCTCCTATTCCTAAATTCGCTTTTCAATCTGGTTTTCACGTATCTGAACTAAATGGTATGGAAATTGAATGTTTAGTTCTAAGAGATAGAGGTTTCTCTGATTCTGTGATTCAATCCTTTTTTCAGGCTTGGAAGCCTGTGACAAGGACAATGCAACATAAAGCCTGAAAAGACTATATATTTTTTTTGGAGTAGACACTGTGGTTTTTCTTGGCATTCTTTTAGAATTCATCGGATTCTACAGTTTTTACAGGATTGCTTGGATAAGGGTTTATCTGAACAGTTCCCTAAGAGGTCAGATTTCTGCTCTTTCGATTTTGTTTCATAGGAAATTTGCTAATCTTCCTCATATCCATGGTTTTGTCCAGGCTTTGGTTTGTATCAAACTTGTAATTAATCCAATTTCTCCTCCTTGGAATCTTATCTTGGAAATAAGAGTTTTGCAAGCTCCTCCTTTTGAACCTATGCATAAGAATAAAATTAAGATACTTTCTTGGAAAGTGTGGTTTCTTTTATTTCATCTGCTAGAAGAGTTTCTGAATTATCTGCTCTTTCTTGTGAACCTCCCGATCTGATTTTTCATTAGGATAAGACAGTCTCAAGAACTACTTTTGATTTCAACAAAGGTTAATTCTTCTGATAACATCAGTAGATAAATTGTTCCTTCTTTGTGTCCTAAACACAAATCCTCTTCAAAAACTTCTTTGCATAATTTGGATGTTGTTATGGGCATTAAAGTATTACATTAATGCTACTAAGGCCTTTAGACACACATTTAGTTTGTTCATTCATTTTTCTGGCTCTAGGAAAGGACAGAAGGCTTCTGCCATTTCTTTAGCTTCTTGTTTGAAACTTTTGATTAAGAAGGCTTATTTGGAGACAGGTCAGCCTCCACTGCAACAGATTACTGCTCATTCTACCAAGCAACCTTCCTCTCTTCCTGTGCCCGATTCAGTTTCTGAAATATTTTCTAATTGCAGAAGCCAGGTATTTATTTTTTTCCATCCTCCAAATTCAAGTATATGCTTCCTCTCCCTTCAGTTAAAGCAAAGATTTGGGAGACTGTTCCTAAGGTAGATGTAGCTTTTTCCACTTTGGCCAGCAGTACTACTAATTCTTTGGAGCATAGTTCCTCTTTTATGGATCCTTTAGATAAAAAAACTTGAAGGTTTTCAAAGCCTGTCCTTTCAGCTTGCAGGATTTAGGTTTATGCCTGCAGTCAGTGAAGTCTATGTCGCTGCAGCCACTTTTGTGTGGTGTGACAATCTCTCAGAACTTGTTTCTGAGGAAACCACTTTTGATGAGATTCAGGATCATAGTAATCTCCTGAGAACAGCAAATTCCTTTACTTGTGAAACAGGAGTGGAAATTATTCACATCAATGCTAAGAATTCTGCTTCAGCTGTTTTAGCTAGGCGAGCTTTGTGGCTTAAAGGGCCACTAAACCCAAAATCTTTCTTTCATGATTCAGATAGAGAATTTAAACAACATTACAATTTACTTCTATTATTTATTTTGCTTCATTTTTTAGATATCTTTAGTTGAAGAAAAAGCAATGCACATGGATGAGCCAATCACACGAGGCTTCTATGTGCAGCAACCAATCGGCAGCTACTGAGCATATCTAGATATGCTTTTCAGCAAATAATATCAAGAGAATAAAACAAATTAGATAATAGAAGTAAATTAGAAAGATGTTTAAAATTGCATTCTCTTTCTAAATCATGAAAGAAAAAATGTGGGTTTCATGTCCCTTTAAGTGTTGGTCTGCTGATATGGTTACTGAACACAGACTGCTTTCTCTCCCCTTCAAGAGTAATCTCTTTTTGGATTTGGTCTAGATGCTACACATCCCTATCCACAAAGATCATCACCAGTTCCTCAGGTTCGCCTTTCTGGACAAGCATTTCCAGTTTGTGGCTCTTCCCTTCGGGTTGGCCACAGCTCCCAGAATTTTCACAAAGGTGCTAGGGTCCCTTCTGGCGGTTCTAAGGCCGCGGGGCATAGCTGTGGCTCCCTATCTGGACGATATCTTAATCCAGGCGTCGACTTATCAACTAGCCAAGTCTCACACGGACATTGTGTTGGCTTTTCTAAGATCTCACGGGTGAAAGGTGAACGTAAAAAAGAGTTCGCTTATCCCTCTCACAAGAGTTCCATTCCTGGGAACTCTGATAGATTCGGTGGATATGAAAATTTTTCTGACGGAGGAAAGGAAATCAAAGATTTTATCCACCTGCCGAGCTCTTCATTCCATTCCTCGGCCGTCAGTGGCTCAGTGTATGGAGGTAATCGGCTTAATAGTAGCGGCAATGGACATAATTCCGTTTGCTCACTTGCATCTCAGACCACTGCAACTATGCATGCTCAAACAGTGGAATGGGGATTATGCAGATTTATCTCCTCAGATAAATCTGGACCAAGAGACCAGATACTCTCTTCTTTGGTGGTTGTCACAGGATCATCTGTCCAAGTGAATGTGTTTCCGCAGGCCAGTGTGGGTCATAGTGATGACGGACGCCAGCCTATTGGGCTGGGGTGCAGTCTGGAATTCCCTGAAAGCACAGGGTTTGTGGACTTAGGAGGAGGTTCTCCTTCCGATAAATATTCTAGAACTGAGAGCGATATTCAACGCGCTTCAGGCGTGGCCTCAGCTGGCGTCGGCCAGATTCATAAGATTCCAGTCGGACAATATCACGACTGTAGCATATATCAATCATCAGGGGGGAACAAAGAGTTCTCTACCGATGATAGAGGTTACCAAAATAATTCGATGGGCAGAGTCTCACTCTTGCCATCTATCAGCAATCTATATCCCAGGAGTGGAGAACTGGGAAGCGGATTTTCTAAGTCGTCAGACTTTTCATCCGGGGGAGTGGGAACTCCACCCGGAGGTGTTTGTACAATTGATTCAGCAATGGGGCACACCAGAATTGGATCTAATGGCGTCTCGTCAGAACGCCAAACTTCCTCGTTACGGGTCCAGGTCAAGGGATCCTCAGGCAGTACTGATAGATGCTCTAGCACTATCCTGGTCATTCAACCTGGCTTATGTGTTTCCACCATTTCCTCTCCTTCCTCGTTTGATTGCCAGAATCAAACAGGAGAGAGCTTTGGTGATTTTGATAGCACCTGTGTGGCCACGCAGGACTTGGTATGCAGACCTGGTAGACATGTCATCTCTTCCACCATGGACTCTGCTACTGAGACAGGACCTTCTGATTCAAGGTCAATTCCAGCATCCAAATCTAGTTTCTCTGCGACTGACTGCTTGGAGATTGAACACTTGATCTTATCCAAGCGGGGTTTCTTGGAGTCGGTCATAGATACCTTGATTCAGGCTTGTAAGCCTGTCACTAGGAAAATTTATCATAAGATATGGCTTAAATATCTTTATTGGTGCGAATCCAAAGGCTACTCATGGAGTAAGATCAGGATTCCTAGGATTTTGTCCTTTCTCCAAGAAGGATTGGAGAAGGGGCTATCAGCTAGTTCCTTAAAGGGACAGATATCTGCTCTGGCAGATGTTCCAGACATTCAGTCGTTCTGTCAGGCTTTAGTTAGAATCAAGCCTGTGTTTAAACCTGTTGCTCCGCCATGGAGTTTGAATTTAGTTCTTAAAGTTCTTCAAGGGGTTCCGTTTGAACCTATGCATTCCATAGATATTAAGCTTCTATCTTGGAAAGTTTTGTTTTTAGTTGCTATCTCTTCGGCTCGAAGAGTTTCTGAACTATCTGCATTGCAATGCGACTTGCCTTATCTTGTTTTCCATGCTGATAAGGTGGTTTTGCGTACCAAACCTGGATTCCTTCCTAAGGTTTTTACTAATAGGAATATCAATCAGGAATTTGTTGTTCCTTCTCTGTGTCCTAATCCTTCCTCTAAGGAAGAGCTTCTGTTGCACAACTTGGACGTGGTTCGTGCTTTGAATTTTTACTTGCAAGCGACCAAAGATTTCCGTCAAACATCTTCTTTGTTGTCTATTCTGGAAAACGTAGAGGTCAAAAAGCTACATCTTCTTGCCTTTTGGCTGAATAGCATCATCCGTTTGGCATACGAGACTGCTGGACAGCAGCCTCCTGAAAGAATTACAGCTCACCCTACTAGAGCGGTGGCTTCCACATGGGCTTTTAAAAATGATGCTTCTGTTGAACAGATTTGTAAGGCTGCGACTTGGTCTTCGCTTCATACCTTTTCCAAATTTTACAAATTTGATACTTTTGCTTCTTCGGAGGCTATTTTTGGGAGAAAAGTTCTTCAAGCAGTGGTGCCTTCTGTTTAACCATCTCTCTTGTCCCTCCCGTTCATCCGTGTCCTGTAGCTTTGGTATTGTATCCCACAAGTAAAGGATGAATCCGTGGACTCATCTTACCTTATAGAAGAAAAGTAAATTTATGCTTACCTGCTAAAATAATTTCTTCTATGGTAAGACGAGTCCACGGCCCGCCCTGTCATTTTAAGACAGATGATATTTTTTTGATTTAAACTTCAGTCACCTCTGCACTTTGTAGTTTCTCCTTTTTCTTCCTGTACCTTCGGGCGAATGACTGGGGGGTGGAGCTAAGGGAGGAGCTATATAGACAGCTCTGCTGTGGTGCTCTTTGCCACTTCCTGTTAGCAGGAGGATAATATCCCACAAGTAAAGGATAAATCCGTGGACCATAGAAGAAATTAATTTATCAGGTAAGCATAAATTTACTTTTTCTGCCCAATGAAAAACATCTAACAGATCTGCAGGGTGTTTTTGCACCAAGTCTCAGAAGGATGGCTCCTCTGCTCAGAGGTCTGACTACTCAAAATCTCTCTTGAAGTCTATTTTTTCTTGAACCAAAAAACAGTCTCTCACAAATAGTCCTCATCTGTTTTTTTATGTTTTAAATCTTCCATGTTACCATATTATTTAATCCTCAACAATTGAAAAATAATCTTTTTGTCTACCGAACTTTGAAAATACTGCTAAGTTCAGTTTTCCTAAAGAAATCATAAAACATTATTTCTTTTCTTTTAACTACCATTTATAATTTTGTATTTAATTATCATGAAGAGTGTTGTGTGTGTGTGTGTATATATATATATATATATATATATATATATATATATACACACAAAACAAAAATGTAAAATATGAATGATTATTGATAAGGTGGTGATAGATTTTATGTTTTTCTTTCAGACATTAAAAGATCTTGTTCAAGCTTCCAAACATAGAACACATGTAGCAAGAGGACATAAAAATGAAAGGTAAATTATTCCTGCTTTTTTATACTAAGCAAGAGACTAACTTGTTAGGAAAACTCAATCTTAGTATACATAAATGTTGGTAACTTCAGTCATACATACTCCATCCAATCATAGTCTGGATTTAGAGTAAACTAACATTTCCTAATATGAGGGTTGCCCTGTAATCGAATGTGGTCAGTATATATATGTGTGTGTAGCAGCATTCACTGGGACTTAAAAGTACCACTTTATTTATTATAATGTACCATAGACACTTGCAAGGGTTGAAAAGTGATCTTTCTCTGGCTTTTGACTTATCAGCGACATCTCTTAGGAGCAGTCCTTCCCCATAGATAAAAGGGGTATTTATCTCTCCACTCATGTGAAATTATCTAAAATGATCCTCCAGCACTGCGAGATGCCTAGTGAAATTTTTTAAAGGAAGCTTTTGCTATATTTCTCCAAGGGGCATTTTTGTATGTGAAAGGGATAAAAGCCTAGTGCAGTATAGCACTACATGACATGACAGTTCTGCTGGATTTACTCGTTGTACTTTGTATGTTATATTACTTTACACTTCAGATTATTTTATTACATTTAAACTTTGCACTTTCTTTTTTTGTATTTTATTTTGTATTCAGCTGTGTATTTAGGATTGTGATTTTACCAATTATGATTATGCGTTCACAGTTTCTGTGTAACTTTAACAAATTAGGATATACTTTGTATATTTATGTGTATCTTAACAAATTACATTGCGCTTTGTATTTCTTGTATTAAAAAAAACTGAAAAACTTCTTTTTCCCAGAGAGCTTCATTACTTTATATGGACCCGATAAGCAAAGATTCTCTAATTTGGAGAAAAAATATAGTGCAGACTTCACTGAATTCTATAAGAAAAAGGGTGGAACATGGAAGTCCCAGAGAGATGAGAAATACCTTCCATAGAACGTAATGAAGCTCTATAGGATACAGAATTTCACAGGGGAGAGAGAAGGTAACTGGAGAACGCCAGGGGTTGATATAAAGGCTTAGTTTGCATCAATTACAAATTAAACTGAAATGTTTTCACTTCAAGTTAACTTGCTTTTGCATATAGTTTAGTATATATTACTTTTCTGAAAGTTAAATAAGTGTAGTGTGACTTTTGAGCAAACTTTACCTGCATACAGCTGATAAGATAAATCAGTGAAACCAGCTTGTTTAAAATGCTTACAGCATTTCACAAGTGTTGTGAGAGAGCTTTAGACATACTTTGAGAATTCCCCTGTTTAGCCTAGGGAACTCCCCTGCCCATCCCACTTTATGATGCATTGTTTTATTTTGCCATAGAAAAAAAAGTGCAATGTTATTTGTAAATGATGCAAATAAATATACAAAGTATGATCCTAATTTGTTAAAGCGACAGAAACTTTCAAAACATAATCAGAATTCATAAAATCACTGCTGGATCCAAATCTAAATGTATTAAAATATAAAATAGAAGGTGCAAAGCTTAAATGTAATAATATTAAAAGGACCCAATCTGAAGTGTTAAGTAATTTTAAATACAAAGCACAATGTGTAAGTGTAACACAACTCTCATAGCATGCAGTGCTATATTGCACTGCTCTTGTCTCTCCTATATATACAGAAATAAATAGATTTAGCAGTGCTGGACAATTAAATCTTTTTTTTGTTTAGCATTCAGTGAGTTCAGGCCTTATGAAATATGTACTACCAATTTCTCTCCAAGCAAGAGCATCTTTGATAATCAGGCCATAAGAGATAAGGGCCATGTAAATTGGCATATCCTATTCTTACAACTTAATCTTACCTGCTTTATTTGCCAGAGATTCAATTTTCTTAGCTAGACTACAATTTTTCTTATTCATAGAATAGGGTTTCTAATTACAACAGCATATGGGAGATATTCATGGTGTTTCCGCTTTATTATGGAAAACACAAGATTTTTTTTTTTTTTAAATCACAAGATGCCAAAATGTTAGATTATTGTTAACAGCAACTATGATCTTTTGCTTCTGTCATTCATACAGAGCTGTTAACAGTTTCCCTTTCTCTTAACTCTTCACCAAGTAATGAACTTGAAGAAACTCATTGATTTCCTGCCTCATATTCATCCAAGCATGTGTGTGCTTAGTAGGCCCAATGATTTGTGTTTGGCAGTATTGAGTGGCTTGATCAGGTTACCTGGCTTCCGGAGGAACCACATAATGCACCTTTAGTAGCTCACAAGAGAACAAAGGAGCTTGGGAAATCTCCATTACTGAGAAAGGTTAGAAGTCATCTTCATTAATGTAAAAACATTTTACTGCTTGTAAAAAGCAGTTTTCCAATTCAACTTTTACTTTTTGCCCTCTGTGCCACTCGACTAAAGTAATATCCAAGTATTTGCTGGATTGTACTCTTGTATCATATTGACTCGCATTACAAATGGCTTCAAAGAAACCTTTTAAACCTGCAAAAATTTCAAAGATGTCTAATGTGAAGGGGATTGTAAATGTTTCCCTCTACTGAGCACAACTCTCATAATCTAGAGTCAAAGCTTTCTACACCACCTGTGCCGCCACCCCCCCCCCCCCACACACATTTCTAAACAAGATATAGCCCAAAAGTTTAGAACTTGTATGAGGGAAGAATTGATAGAATTTTATCTATGTATATCTATGTGTATGTATGACCCAGTGACAGATTTTACTATTCCCCTTGCTTGTTATTTTTTTGTGCCAAATATTTCTCATGCACACTCTCAAAACAGCGCATATTAAGCGACTGTTAAGCAAGCGCACATTTTTCTTCACATGCACACGCAGGCGCGTTTAGCCTGGCGCATAATTATGGGTCGGGTTTGCGTGCTATCTTTATCCCGCACGTCATGATGCATCAAATATGTGCCTTTTAGCTTGCTTTTTCCCTATAAATGAATCATTTCAAATTGCGCAACTTGACATAAGCTGCTTTCCTAATCTTAATTTGCTTAGTGCTTTAAAGTCCTTGCAATGCTATATAAAGAGGGCATATTTTTTCCTTTCCTCAAAAAGCTTGCCTTAAGGGGGTAATAATAGTAATTATTGCATCTTAATTTTTTATATAAATTTAAAAACAAATTAAATAATGGAGCAGTACCAATCTGTCTCTAAATTTACCATAGCAACTGAGTCTGTTGAACACCTTTCCACCAAAGCTAAGTGTGCTTATTAAAACAACTGAAGTAGCTTCTTCAGCTCATTTATGTGGCTTATACTTAGATTTCTTATCGCATAGCGATCAATCTATTGATGTTTCTATGTGTACTAATGCACCTACTGTTTCCTCCTTACAAATTGATGCAGATGACATACCTCCAGCAATGAAATAGTTTATTGCTACTGACATTACGAATGTCCTAGCTGCACTGCTGCCTTCAAATAAGCATAAAAGGTCTGTTCAAATTGTACCATTTACTAGTACTATAAGTATCTTTGATTGATGAGGATTCCTCTAACAGTGAGGCTCCCTCATCAGACGTAGAACCTGATAATTTCTCCTTTATATTTAAAATTTAACATTTTTGTTCTCTTTTGAAGGAAGTCTTAGTCACCTAAAAGGTCTAATGATAAACCCTGTAATCATTTGAATTCAGTATATAAAACTGTTGTCAATCTCCTTGAGATTTTCCCTATACCTGATGCTATCTCTGATATCATTGCTAAAGAATGGTCTAAACCAGGGATCTCTTTTAACCCTTCTTTAAGGTTTAAAAAAACTATATCCTTTACCTGCTGCTAACTTAGAGTTATGGTAAACGGTTCCCAAATTTGATGGGGCCATTTCCACTCTGGCTAAATGCACTACTATTCCTCTAGAAGACAGTACTTTTAAAGACCCTTTAGATTGGAAACTTGAATCATATCTAAGAGGGGCATATTTACATACTGGCTATATTCTTAGACCAGCTTTATATATTGCTGATGTGGCTGCTGCTTCTTCTTTCTTGCTATCCAGTCTAGCTCAGCAGTTGTCCTCTGATTCTGAATGCTTTAATCTCTTGAATTTACTTCAATAAGCAAATAATTTTATTTGTGATGCAGTATTTGATATCATGAAAATGAACATCAAAAATATGTCTTCAGTTATCCTTACCAGAAAAGCTTCATGGCTTCAGTCATGGAATGTGGATATGGTATCTAAAACTAGATTACTATCTCTTCCTTTCTAAGGAAAAAAATTGTTTAGGTCTCACCTGGATTCTATTATTTCTACTATTATTAGAGGTAAGGGAGTTTTCCTTCCCCAGGATGAAAAAAAGTCTAAAAGGGAAATTTAAAGATCCCAATCGTTCTTGTTCCTTTCATCAGAACAGAAAACTGACTCCTCCCCTAAACCTTTTGGCTCAGTCTAGAGACCCTCTTCAAATTGGAATAAATCAAAGCAGAATAAAAGACCTAATCCAGCCTCTAAGACCTCTTCAAAGTACAGCCCCCAACCCAGCATTACTGATAGGGGCAGATTAAACCTTTTTTTCAGAAAGCTTGGTTACAATCTGTCCAAAATCCCTGGATTCAAAACATTATTTCTTATGTATATTGCATTTGATTCAGAATCTCACCCATATTCCAAGACATCCTATGAAAACTCAGTTCTTTTACAGGAATAAAGGATGGGATTTTATTTAAATCTCTTCATTGTACCAAAGAATGAAAATTCTTTCAGACCAATTCTGGATCTGAAAACTCAAAAACAAATTTAATAATTCCAACTTTCAAAATGGAAAATATAAGGACTAATCTGAGTTCTGTTATAGGATTCTTACCTTCACATCCCAATTCACCCAGAACATTACAAGTTCCTGAGGTTCTCTTTTCTAGAAAAGCATTATCAGTTTGTTGCTCTTCCGTGCTCTAGCTACAGCTCCTCAACCCTGGCATGCTCCTCTGGCACGGTACCTATGCAGATGTTCCCGTACTGCTGAGCGGCATTGGAGAAAATCTTCTTCACTACAAGTTCATCTTGAACTCCTACTATTCTGCCCTTAATCTCTATAAGCAACATTACTTCTCTTATCTCTACTCTTTCTTCAAACCCAAAACATCTGTTCTCCACTTTCAATACTCTTCTCCGCCCACCCCCACCTCCTAATACAACTTCTCTGTCAGCTCAAGATTTTGCCAGCCACTTCAATAACAAAATTTACTCCATCAGAATGAAATCAGCTCCCAACACACTTCCATTCTATCACCCCCTCATACGCTCGCAATCAACCACAACCCACATAGCCATAAATTTAGCTCTTTCTCCCCTGTTACTGAGAAAGACGTTTCTGAACTTATTCTGTGCTCTCACCTCACTACCTGTCCCCTTGACCCATATCCCCTCACAGCTAATCCCCCCCTCTCTTCTACCCTTACCCCTAAACTCACACACAATTTTCAACCTATCCCTCAGCAACCTATCCCTCAGATTCCTCATCTCTGAAACATGCACTGGTCACACCTATCCTCAAAAAATCTTTTCTCAATCCAACCTCTTCATCCAACTACTGCTCTATTTCCCTACTCCCTCTTATCGAAAAGCTTCTCGAAAAGCTAGTATATGCACGCCTCTGCCATTTCCTTACATTAAACTCCCTCCCTGACCCACTGCAATCTGAATTTCGTCCCTGTCACTCCACAGAGACAGCAATCATTAAGGTTACCAATGACCTACTTACAGCAAAATCAAAAGGTCACTTTTCTCTGCTTATCCTCCTTGATCTGTCCACAGCCTTTGATACTGTTGACCACCCTCTTTTTCTCCAAACCCTCCAATCCTTTGGTATTTGTGACACAGCCCTCTTGTGGTTCTCTTCCTACCTGTCTAACTGTACCTTTAGTGTAGCCTTCTCTCAGGCTTCCTCTGCCCCGTCACCACTTTTTGTTGGGGTACCGCAAGGCTCCGTCCTTAGTCCCCTTCTCTTTTTAACCTACACGTCATCATTGGGTTCCCTAATAAAGTTCCACGGGTTCCAATATCATTTGTATGCCGACGACACCCAAATTTACTTCTCTGCACCAGACCTATCTCCTTCCTTGCTAACCCGTGTCACTTACTGTCTTTCTCACATCCACTTCCTGGATGTCCTCTCACTACCTCAAGCTAAATCTCTGCAAAACTGAGCTCCTTATTTCCCCCCCTTCTTCCAAAATCTCCACCCCCAATCTCTCTATAACTGTCAACAACTCCATCATTTCTTCTACCCCGCATGCCCTCTGTCTTGGGGTCACACTTGACTCAGATCTTTCTTTCACTCCTCACATTCAGTCCTTGGCTAAAGGCTGCTACTTCCACCTTAAAAACTTCTCTAAAATTAGAAATTTCCTTACACAAGACACAATTAAGATTTAAATCCACTCTCTCATCCTTTCCCGCCTCGATTACTGCAATTCTGTCCTCTCTGGTCTCCCTATCTGCCGCCTAGCTCCTTTACAATCCATAATAAATGCCTCTGCCAGACTCATCTTTCTTACACGTTGCTCTTCATCTACTGCACCTCTCTGCCAATCCCTTCACTGGCTTCCTCTTGCCTCCAGGATTAAATACAAAATTCTCACTCTGACATACAAAGCCCTCAACTGCACTGCTCCCCCTATATCTCAGACCTTGTCTCCAGATACTCTCCCTCCCGCCCCCTTCGCTTTGCTCATGACCTCCTAGTATCCTCCTCTCTTGTTACCTCCTTACATTCCCGTTTACAGGACTTCTACAGACTGGCTCCCATCTTGTGGAACTCTCTGCCTCGCTGCACAAGACTCTCTGCTAGTTTTGAAAGCTTCAAGCGCTCTCTAAAGACTCTACTGTTCAGGGATGCATACAACCTACACTAACCTTTCTTTATACCAGTTCCTCTCCTCCATTGCTATCTCCTTGAACCCCCTTAGCATGTAAGCCTAAGAGCCCAGCTATTTGTAGATCACCTTCTTAAGAGCTGACTACAACAGTGCGACTCTTGGCACTACCCATTTGATCTCTATAAATGTTTCCTTGAATACCGCCTATGTTTATAGCGCTGCAGAATCTGTTGGCGAGCTACAAATAACCGATAATAATAATAAAGATCCAAGAATATTTACCAAGGTTCTCAGTGCCCTTTTATCTGTAATCAGCGTTAAGGGTATTGCAGTATTTCTTTACTTGGACAATATCTTGGTACTATCTTTTCATTTAGCAGATTCTCACATAAACAACTATTGATGTTTCTTCAAAGACATGGTCACCCTTTTTAGATTTCCAGATATATTCAGTGTCTATGACTCTTTTCCTGACAGAAAAGAGGCGAATACAATTGATTTCAGCTTGTCTGAACCTTCAGTCTATGGAAGTACTAATCCTCATGATTACAGTTTCAGACGCAATTCCATTTGCTCGTTTTTATATGAGACCTCTTCAGCTTTGTATGTTGCTCCAATGGTGCAAGGATTATACTCAGATATCCCAACAGATATTCTTAGATCCCAATGTGCACCTATCTCTGACTTGGTGGCTAAACCACTGATCTATTATTCAAGGGGCTTCTTTTGCTCATCCTACCTGGTCTGTGTTAACCACAGATGCAAATCTTTCAGGTTGGGGAGTGGTCTGGGGGTCTCTGACAGCACAATGGGTTTAGAATCTTCGAGAGGCGAGGTAACCAATCAATCTCTATTGAAAAGGGAGCCTTATCTCCATTTTCAGACATATAATATTACGGCAGTAGCTTATGTCAATCATCAAGGGGGAACTCAAAGTTCCCTAGCTATGATAGAGGTATCTCAAATTCTTTCTTGGGCAGAAATAAATTCTTAAAATCAAAAAGAGGAGATGGGTGACAGCAACAATTATTTTATTATATTTTATGAAGACAACAAAATAACAACGTTTCGGGAGCCAATCCCTTAGTCATGCTATAACTTTTATATACACTTACACCACTAGATGGCACCAAAGATACATTAACCATTTCATCACTAATTGATCTGTATATAAATCGTCCTGCTCGAACATAATTCTAGTGGATCATCATTTAATCAAATTACCTTCTAAATCAGACCTTACACATTGAAGCAGATAGAAAAACTAAAAATCTAATCTAATTATGAGATATTTTATAAAAATATTAATAAATCCCATTCCCTATTCATACCTCCTGGTTTAAGGGTCCCTAGCTCATATATCCAGAATGATTCTCTTTGTTTTTGCATAAGTTCCCTATTACCTCCTCTTGGTTTTTCTACATGATCTATTATTTTAAAACATAATTGGCTTATGGTGTGACCAGCACTTTAAAAATGATTCGCTAGGGGGGCACTTACATTTTTTTTTCTTATATAACTCAATCTGGCTGTAAACTCTCTGATATAGACCCTCCCACATGGACATGTAACCATATAGACCAGTGTTTTCCAACTTAACAGGTCACATATTTATTATATCTTAAATAGAGCACAGGCGAACTAATCAGCTGATGGGTGAACTGATTATTTCACCTGTGCTCTAGTTAAGATATAATGAATATTTGGCCTGTTAAGGGTCCTGAGGACTGGGTTTGGGAAACACTGATATAGACAATGTACGTGGTAAGACAAGTGTAAAAACCTTTTATGGTGTATTTTTTCCAATTATGATGGTGATAGAAAGCTTACCTTTAGTCATGTTGCCACAACAAGAGCAACTCAGGCAGGGATAGCATCCATGATTTTTGGTAGTTATAAAGCCCAAGCCTGACTTCTTATTACTGCCTATATTAGCTTTTACCAATTTTTCTTGCAGATACTTGTCCCTGCAGGCATAGAGACTTTTTAGAATTCTGGGTTATCAAGATTACATCTAGAAAGGATATTTTAATGTTTCTTAATGATGCGTAATACATCCTTACTCTGTGAATTGAATTCTGACACAAACATCAGATGTTGTTCCTTTTTATTATCTTTTTTATATTCATTTTTATTGGGGCCAACTAGATTAGATATAGGGATAGTTTTAACATATTCAATTTCATTTTCAATCATAATTTTTTGGATACCCTCATGCTATAAATCTTTCACCCATTTCTTTTAATCTTTGATCAACTAGTTCATCATCTAAAATAAATTCTTGCCTCATCACTATGATTCACATCCCAAGTGTAGACAACTGGGAGGCAGATTACCTCAGTCTTCAGTCCCTACATCCAGGATCGTGGTCTCCCCATCAAGATGTGTTCTATCTTATTGTACAAATATGGGGCCTACCAGAAATATCTGATGGCCTCTCATTTGAACAAACTTCCTAGGTACCTTGCAAGGTCCAGTGATCCTCAGGCAGAGAAGCTTCCTGGAGTGATTTCCAAAATAGAAATGGAACAGTCATTTGACACCCTAATAGCCCCAGGGTGGCCTCACAGGATTTGGTATGTAGATCTGGTCCGAATGTCCAGTTGTCTGCCTTGGCCTCTTCCTCTAACGCCAGACCTTCTGTCTCTAGGTCCTATTTCCCATCCGGATCTAAACTTAATGGTGTGGAAATTGAACGCTTAGTTCTCAGTCATAGAGTATTTTCTGGCTCTGTGATTAACACTATGATTTAAGCCTGCAAGCATGTTTCTAGAAAGATCTATTACAAAATTTGGAAAACTTACATTTCGTGAGGTACTACCCATGATTATTACTGGCATTCTTTTAGAATTCCTAGGATTCTTAAATTTCTACAGAATGGTTAGGATAAAAGTTTATCTGCCAGTTCTCTGAAGGGCCAAATATATGCCCTTTCTGTATTGTTTCATAAGAAAATTGCTAATCTTCCTGATGTTCATTGTTTTGTTCAGGCTTTAATCCGGATTAAACCTATTATTAGGCCTATTTCTACTCCTTGGAGTCTTCACCTAGTATTAACAGTTTTACTGGCTTCTCCTTTTGAGCCTATGCATAAATTGGACATTAAACTACTTTCTTAGAAAGTGCTGTTTTATTTGGCTATCTCTTCTGCTAGAAAAGTTTCTGAATTATCTTCTCTCTTGTAAGTCTCCTTATCTAATTTTCTATCAAGATAAAGCTGTTTTGTGGACTACTTTCCAATTTTTACATAAAGTTGTTAGCTCTCACAACATTAATAGGGAAATTATAGTTCCCTCGTGTCCTAATCCAAAAAATGCTACTGAAAAATCCTTGCATTCTTTGGATGTTGTTAGAGCATTGGAATATTATGTTGATAATTCAAAGGATTTTAGACAGACTTCTTGCCTGTTTGTTCTTTTTTTCTGGTCCTAAGAAAGGCTAGAAGGCCTCTGCTATTTCTTTAGCCTCTTGGTTGAAACTTGTGATTCACAAAGTTTAGTTGGAGGGGAGTCAGCCTCCACCTCAGAGAATTACAGCTCATTCTAGTAGATCGGTTGCCACATCCTGGGCTTTCAAGAATGAGGCTTCATTTGATTAAATTTGCAAAGTGGCCACTTAATCTTCTCTGCATACCTTTTTCTAAATTTTACCATTTTTATGTTTTTGCCTCGTCAGAAGCAGCTTTTGGTAGAAAGGTCCTTCAGGGAGTTGTCTCAGTGTGATTATTGTGCCTAGATAATGAGTTTTTTGTCATTAAAGACATTATTTTGGGTTATGAATTTAATTTCTCAGCAAGAAAAGCTGTTTTTATTTTATTTAAAATAATTTTTTATTGATATTTAAACAATACAAAAGAATAAACAAGACCTTCACAGAAGACATAGCCACTTAATGACAGATAGATCAATGAGACCAATATTAGTAGACAGTAACTAAGATTTCCTAGAAGCATTTAAAACATTTACATTTGTATCGCTATATAGATGGAATTACTTGGTCGATTACTCCTTAAACAACAGCTATCATGCATCTTGTCTGTCAGTTTGTCTGGGGGACCAGAGTGGGGTAAGGACACCCTCTCATTCCCATCTTAACCAAAAAATGTATGAAGATCTTGAATACAAAGGGAGTACAGAGAAAAGTTGGGAAAATCAAAGGGGGAAGAGAAGAAGATAAGAGGGGAAGATGAAGAAGAGTAAGAAAATAGTGCCTTCCGACCATGACACACCCAGTGGAATTTTCATCAATAAGGATAATATTATGATTAACCAACGGATGTATAAAGGCATATAAGATCTCTGCTGTATTGGGTATATTGACAATTCAAACAGTATTATACGGAGTCATGTGTGATCCAATAAAACCAGACTTTGTGAAAAGCTTCCTGAGTGTCTTGTAATATTGCTGCTTGTGCGGACATATTGTATATGTGCCTAATTTTATGTAAAATTTCGTCCCAGGGGGGAGCCCCCTCCTTCCAGTGACGGGCTATACATATACGTGTAGCTGTACATAAAATTTTGATAAATTGATTAATGTATTTATTAAACTGCCTTAAGCGTACATTCAATAGGGCTTGGTTCATTGACAACTGAATGGGGCTATCTAGTATCGTACTTAAAAGGAGTGATAATTTATTCCAGATTATTTTAGAGTAAGAGCAGTCCCACCACATGTGTTTGTATGTACCTTCGACTTCACACCCCCTGTAACAGAGCTTGGACCCCCGTTTAATGGAATGAGAGGTGATAATTGGAGTGAGATACCATCTGAAAATTGTTTTAAGGCAATTTTCCTGCATGTCAGCACTCAACAGGCCTTTACTCGCATTATATATTAAGTTATTCCAGTCGGAAATATCAATTTCTGTATTGAGGTCGGCCTCCCATTTGAGCTGAAGGCTTGTTTTAGTGATTTGTGTGGAAGATTGAATTAGTTGGTATAATTGTGAAATAGTTTTTCTAGGTCTGGATGAGGAGCTACAAATTATTTCTAAGGGAGTGAATTTGTGACCAGTCAATGAAGGTAGGTATTTATGTATGATGGAGGATATCTGAAGATATAGAAACCAATGTAATTTGGAAGGAGACAGTTTATCCTGAAGTTGTGTGTATGTCATTAATTTGCCTTTGTCTACTAAGTCTGCGATCCTATAAAGACCTCTGTTTTCCCACTTCTGTATAGCTGGGATCTGTTCTGAAGGTATGATTACTTTTAGGGGGGTCTTGAGGGATCTGTTAGGGAGAATTTTGAGAGACGAAACAAGAGTGGACCAAGCTTTGAGCATGTAATCTGTAATTGGGAATTTATTAAGTTTTTGGGTTTGAGCTCTATGTGGGTCCCACAGAGCCAGCTCTTGAGGATATAGTTTATTTATGTCTGACTCCAACGTGGTCCATCTTATCTCATCTTCCGTTTTGTTAAGGAGAGTAGTTTGGGCTAACCTAGCTGCTTGGAAGTAGTGTCTGAGATTTGGTGCGCCCAGGCCTCCCAGTTGCCTATGTCTCGTAAATATTGGTTTAGGAATTCTAGCTTTTTTAGTCCCTCTTATAAAATTGTTAATGCAAGCTTGGAGATTGTCTAGATCACAATTCGGGATGCCTATCGGTAGGGTCCGAAATAAATATAAAATCTTTGGTAACACAGACATTTTGATCGCAGATAGACGTCCAAACCAAGAAAATCTCAGTTTGCTCCATTTAGTGAGGTCCTGTTTGATTACTTTATAAATTGGAGGATAGTTGGTTTGGTAAAGTTCTGATGAGTGTTTTGTAAGGTTGATCCCTAGATATTTGAGATGATGTTTTACCCAATTAAACTCAAAGTTTAGTTCTATCAATTTTTTTGTGTGGTCTGGAATAGCAAGAGGCATGGCTTCACATTTTTCAAGGTTCACTTTGTAACCAGATATAGTGGAGAAGTTCCTAAGGGTGTTGTATAAATTTGGCAGAGATATAAGGGGTTTGGTTAGGGAGAGCAAAACGTCATCTGCAAAAAGAGTGAGTTTGTAAACTGATTGTCCTATTTTAATACCCGTAATGTCTGGGGAGTTCCTAATGTGTTGTGCCAGGGGCTCTATGCAAACAGCAAAAAGGAGAGGGGATAAAGGACAACCCTGTCTCGTCCCATTTAAGACCGCAAATCTGTCAGATTGGTGTCCCATTGCCTTAACGCATGCCGAGGGATATGAATATATACTCTGGATCGCTGTAATAAAAGAACCCCTAAAGCCCATGGTATGTAGTACAGCTTGCATGTACTCCCAGTCGACCCTGTCAAACGCCTTCTCTGCGTCCAGGGATAACAACAGAGAAGGCGTTTTAGAAATATGCAAATAATCTATTAATGATATCATCCTTCTGATATTATCTGGAGCTTCCCTATTTTTAATGAAGCCAACCTGGTCTGGGTGAATTAGTTTTGGGAGCAAGTGTTTTAATCGGTTGGCCAGAATTTTGGTAAAAATTTTTAAATCTTGGTTAATGAGGGAAATTGGTCTATAATTATGACAGAGGGACCTGTCCTTGCCCGGCTTAGGGAGGACTATAATTTTGGCATCTAAAAGTTCTGAGGGAATAGTATGTCCTTGAAGTATATGATTGCTAAATTTGACTAGGTGAGGTATGAGAAAGGATTTAAATAGTTTATAGTACTCGCCTGAAAAGCCATCTGGGCCCGCTGCTTTACCAGGTTTCAGATCTTGGATAACTCTCTGTACCTCACTTGCACTGATGTCTGAGTTAAGAGTTGCCAAATCTTGTTGGTCAATTTGGGGCAGAGTGGCTTCCTCCAGAAATCTATTCAGGAGACAGGAAGTTTGTTCCGATTTGGAAACTTTCTTGCCATTGTATAAAGAACTATAATAGTTGGCAAAAGTGTCTACAATTACTTTTGGGTGGGATGTAGATTCACATGCATTTATGCGTAAGAAGGGAATGGAAATATCTTTGATCCTATCTCTAATTTTATTGGCTAGATAACGATCTGGTTTATTGGCGTATATATAGTATTTGGTTTGTAGTCTTAATCCGGCTCTAAGTGACTGGTCATTTAATAATTTATCTAGTTTTTGGCGTTGATTTTGCAATGTTTTATATACCTTGGGTGAGCAGGTAAGTCTATGTTGTTTCTCTAGTGTAGCTATCTCCTTGTGTAGTGTCTGTAATAGTAACTGTGTTTCCCTTTTTGATTTTGACTTTAGTTGGATTAGGAAACCTCTTAACACCGATTTATGGGCTGCCCAAATCTGAATCGGGTTATTGATGGAATCTGTATTAATATTCCAGAATTCCATCATCTGTTTGAAAATACGATCTTTATGTTGGGGATTTTTCATAAGTGTGGGGTCATAAGTCCAGCTTCTTGCATTGTTTGGGGGAAGAAGCCCTGTTATTTTAGCTACTATTATGGAATGATCAGACCACACACAAGGATGAATGGAGGAGGATACCAGATTGGAAATTAGGGTTTGGCTCAGGAAAATGTAATCTAGCTTGAAATATTTTCGGTGTGCTGTTGAGTAGAAAGTGTGATCTGAAGTGATGCCATATAGCGCAGTCCAAGAGTCAAGAACATTATGTCCTTCCAGAGTACTGGAAATAGATTTAGTTTTTCTGTTGTTTCTAATTTGTGATTGTGTGGGTCGGATTTGTGACTGAGGAAATTTCATGTAGAGGGAGACATTAAAGTCTCCTGCTAGAAATATTCTAGCCGAGTTCCAGTTTGTGAGAAGGTGTGAGATTTTATTAATGAATTTGTCTTGCTTTTCGTTTGGGGCATAGATGTTGCAAAAAATAATTTCCACTTCGTTAATGTGGCCCTTAATGATTAGGTATCTGCCCTCTTTATCTATTATGGATTCTTTGTGAATAAAATTTAAGGAGGAGTGGAGAAGGATAGAAACCCCTCTCTTCTTTTTATCTGTAGTAGAATGAAAGTGTGTTGGGTATTGATTCGTCCAGTATTTGGGAATATGATTAGACTCAAAATGAGTTTCTTGTAAGAAAATGACGTTAGCACCCAAGCGTGTGTATTGAGATAAGGCTTTCCTACGTTTTGCATCTGAATTTAGACCTCTTGCGTTATGGGAGAGTAGAACTATATTAGTCGGAGTCATTAGTGTGTGACAAATGGAATTGTTTGATTATTAATTGTAAGGAATAGTGATGAAGTGTATTGTGTTTGTAAGAGCTCACCAGCCTCTAGTAACGAATCACCTCTCTGAAAAAGCACTCTCATCCGTTGGGTTACTGGGTGTGTCTGTGGTCCACTTGGGGAAGGCACAAGGGGAGAGAAGAGAAGGATAAGTAGAATGAATAACTGTAGGGTAGAGAAAGCAAAGACGTTAGAGAAGAATAACTTAAACAAAAGAAATATAAAATAAAAAATAACATATTGAGGTTTCTGAAATAACATCAATTAGTTCTGGGGGAACCTATAGAACAGAGGAGTTGCCAACTAACTCAATTTTTAAAACATAGGGGGAAACTAGCTGTAAGGTAAAGTACCATTAATATTGTTAGATATTAACTATTAACCACTCTCCCCTACCAAAGCCAACAACAATAACTGTATATGATCTTTAGAAATACAACATTTGGATAAACCTACTATGTTGTGAGATAACAAGATAAAATTAGACATTTTCTTGTAAGAGTTCTTAAGCTCGACCCATTGTCTCAGGAGATTTTCCTAGTCTCTGTAGGTACACTGCAACCTGTAAGAGAGGGGAAAATAGAAAAAAACAAGGAGATACACAAAACTTCAGTGTGAGTCTTTCACTTATTCTTCTGTCGTCTCCTCGGGGCTCTAGTCCATTGTGACTTCTGAGACTTAAGTTTCGCCTGTTGAGCTGTTAGAGTCTCCTCCATCTGTGATTTCTCTGGCAGGTTTGGTGTTTCCAGATCCAGTGCTTCACATATATCGGATATCCCATTAACATCTCTGATTGTGAGGATTTTATTGTCCTTAGAGATATGTAGAGCAAAGGGGTAACCCCATCTGTACTGGATGCCATGTTTTCGAAGCAGAGAGGTGAGAGGACGCAAAGTCCCCCTCCGTTGGAGTGTCCTAGTGCTCAAGTCCTGATAGAAATGTACAACGTTTCCTTGAAACTTGAAAGTTGGTTGTTTAGCAGCCTCTTTGAGAATCTTATCCTTCTCTGGGAATCTCAGGAATGCCACTATAACATCTCGAGGTGGGTTGTCAGCTTTGGGTTTGGGTCTAAGAGCCCTATGTGCTCTCTCAATCTCTATTTCCGTTGACTGATCTACCCCTGTTATTGCACAGAACAATTGATGTAAATATGAAGGCAATTCAGCTGCCGTAATCGATTCAGGAATTCCTTTAAGACGGATGTTACTTCTTCGACTCCTGTTTTCCATATCTTCGATCTTGTCCAGCAAATCGGTTACTACCTGCTGTTGCTCTGATACTTGTTGGACTGTCATTTCAACATCCTCTACCAGGTTGTCTCTATTTTCCTCCAGTGTTTCTACTCTGGAACCTAGGTCCTTAATTTCTTGTTTGATATCATTCAGACTTGTCGTCATGAAGGTGTGCATGGAATCCAATTTCTCCCAGAGTTTATCAAAACTATTAGTAATATCTTGTTTGGAGACAAGTAGATGTAGGTCCGCTTTAGTTAGTGGAGTGGAGTCGACAGAAGAATCCTGCATGGAAGGCTTCATTGTATTGATTTCTGCCATTTCTTTGTTGGCATCTGGGGTTTTATCTCCCTGGGATGGTTTAAAATATGAGTTGACAGATGCAGATTTCCCTGGCTTGTCTGATTTATTTGGTTTCTTGGAGGCCATGTTAATGCTCTAAAATAGTCTCAGGAGGTAGGGTTAATTCCCTAAAAAATATTACTCCAGCAATAGTGAGAGTATTGATATATTTAATCTTCTGAGGTTTTAATAGAAAAAGTCCTTTTGGGTGTGCTTTCGTAATCATCCAGCAGGTGGCGCTGTTGTATAGGAATAGGTGTATCTCTATGAACTGATTTTCAACTACATTAAAAAAACATGTCCCAGTTTACAAAACAATATAGTTTCCCAAATACAAGACCCTTCATGCAGAATGTTGAGAGGGGAGTAGGAATATTGCAATTTGTTCACCTCTAAAAAAAAAGTGGTAGTACAGATCTCATTCTTTGCACTTTTAAGAAGCTAGTTCTTCCTAAAATGCCATTGTGTTCTCAGGCTTTATCTAGCCACATGGGAGATTTCTAATATTTTAGTGATTTCCAGGATTTGTAATTTGGACCTGAAGGTTTCTGTCTTAAAGATTAATGTCCTGGCCAGTATTTTATAGTGTGGCAATGTGTGTTAGGCTCCATTTCTGTGCTGCATCATGTAATGTTTTTTCAGGTCTGTAAAGGTTTGACCAGATCTATATGGCCATTACTCACGACTGAGCCCTTTCCCACAGGGTGGATGATGGTCTGGCTGATGATGACAGTTATCCACAGCCTGTTTTCTGCAGTTTCAGCCCCTGTGGTGTTCCCAGCAGCTTCACATAACTTTTGAGCTGAGATGTAGCCTCTGGATCCTTGATGGAGAGGAGTAGTGGCTGATCTCCCTGTTCTGGTATACAGAGCTCTAAGCTAAGGCATCCATCTTGGAGCCCTGTCAGACTCCGCCCCCCCTGTTTTTATTTTATGTCTCCCTTTCTTGTTACTCGTGGACTTCCACATCTTGGGTATTATATCCCATACATAACAGCTTGTAGACTCTCGCACCACTTATATGAAAGAAAACATAATTTATATCTTACCTGATAAATTAATTACTTTCATGGTGTCGAGAGTCCACGAGGCCCCACCCATTTGGGGATTGTTTTTTGTTTACAGCACATCTTTTTTCCTGCTCCTCATTTTGGCTTTTTCTCCTTTTAAACACCTCACCACTTGGCTATTTGTAAAAATGAGGTATGAGTGAGGTGGTGGTGGGGGGTTTATAAGTTTTCAGGCTCATAGCTCACTCAACTAGAGTAGTTGCGACATTATGGGTTTTCGTAGCAGATGTCATGCCAAAGGAAGTTTGTAAGGCTTCTGTTTGGAGATTGCATCATACCTTCATTTTGCATTACAAGCTTAATGTATGCCAATCTTCTTCTACTGAATTTGACTGTAAAGTGTTATCCTTTGTTTCAAACTGAATACATTTGTGTCTCCTTTGCATTATATATTTTTGCCTAGTTTCTTTTTCCCCACCCTGATTTATTGTATTCTGCTTTGGTAATTGTCTTACTGTTAAGCATTACCAGGGAGGGCCAAGAGAACTAGGAATGTGTCTTGCTTACAAGTGAGAACCCCTTTCCTGAGTTGCGGGAACAAAACTGACCACTCCCCTAGTTACCTGTATATAGGTAATCCCCTCCTCCTCCTAGTGCTGTCCAGCCAAATAGGTAGCATTACCTGGGGATATGGGCCAATATATATTAATTGCCTATTTCTTTCATGTAATTAGCAAGAGTCCATGAGCTAGTGACGTATGGGATATACATTCCTACCAGGAGGGGCAAAGTTTCCCAAACCTCAAAATGCCTATAAATACACCCCTCACCACACCCACAAATCAGTTTTACAAACTTTGCCTCCGATGGAGGTGGTGAAGTAAAGTTTGTGCTAGATTCTACGTTGATATGCGCTCCGCAGCAAGTTGGAGCCCGGTTTTCCTCTCAGCGTGCAGTGAATGTCAGAGGGATGTGAGGAGAGTATTGCCTATTTGAATGCAGTGATCTCCTTCTACGGGGTCTATTTCATAGGTTCTCTGTTATCGGTCGTAGAGATTCATCTCTTACCTCCCTTTTCAGATCGACGATATACTCTTATATATACCATTACCTCTGCTGATTCTCGTTTCAGTACTGGTTTGGCTTTCTACAAACATGTAGATGAGTGTCCTGGGGTAAGTAAATCTTATTTTCTGTGACACTCTAAGCTATGGTTGGGCACTTTGTTTATAAAGTTCTAAATATATGTATTCAAACATTTATTTGCCTTGACTCAGAATGTTCAACTTTCCTTATTTTCAGACAGTCAGTTTCATATTTGGGATAATGCATTTGATTTAATCATTTTTTCTTACCTTCAATTTGACTCTTCCCTGTGGGCTGTTAGGCTCGTGGGGGCTGAAAATGCTTCATTTTATTGCGTCATTCTTGGCGCGGACTTTTTTGGCGCAAAAAATTCGTTTCCGTTTCCGGCGTCATACGTGTCGCCGGAAGTTGCGTCATTTTTTGACGTTATTTTGCGCCAAAAATGTCGGCGTTCCGGATGTGGCGTCATTTTGGCGCCAAAAAGCATTTAGGCGCCAAATAATGTGGGCGTCTTATTGGCGCGAAAAATATGGGCGTCGCTTTTGTCTCCACATTATTTAAGTCTCATTTTTCATTGCTTCTGGTTGCTAGAAGCTTGTTCTTTGGCATTTTTTCCCATTCCTGAAACTGTCATTTAAGGAATTTGATCAATTTTGCTTTATATATATGTTGTTTTTTCTCTTACATATTGCAAGATGTCTCACGTTGCATCTGAGTCAGAAGATACTACAGGAAAATCGCTGTCTAGTGCTGGATCTACCAAAGCTAAGTGTATCTGCTGTAAACTTTTGGTAGCTATTCCTCCAGCTGTTGTTTGTATTGATTATCATGACAAACTTGTTAAAGCAGATAATATTTCCTTTAGTAAAGTACCATTGCCTGTTGCAGTTCCTTCAACATCTAAGGTGCAGAATGTTCCTGATAATATAAGAGATTTTGTTTCTGAATCCATAAAGAAGGCTATGTCTGTTATTTCTCCTTCTAGTAAACGTAAAAAATCTTTTAAAACTTTTCTCCCTACAGATGAATTTTTAAATGAACATCATCATTCTGATTCTGATGACTCTTCTGGTTCAGAGGATTCTGTCTCAGAGGTTGATGCTGATAAATCTTCATATTTATTTAAAATGGAATTTATTCGTTCTTTACTTAAAGAAGTACTAATTGCTTTAGAAATAGAGGATTCTGGTCCTCTTGATACTAATTCTAAACGTTTGGATAAGGTATTTAAAGCTCCTGTGGTTATTCCAGAAGTTTTTCCTGTTCCTAATGCTATTTCTGCAGTAATTTCCAAAGAATGGGATAAATTGGGTAATTCATTTACTCCTTCTAAACGTTTTAAGCGATTATATCCTGTGCCGTCTGACAGATTAGAATTTTGGGACAAAATCCCTAAAGTTGATGGGGCTATTTCTACCCTTGCTAAACGTACTACTATTCCTACGTCAGATGGTACTTCGTTTAAGGATCCTTTAGATAGGAAAATTGAATCCTTTCTAAGAAAAGCTTATCTGTGTTCAGGTAATCTTCTTAGACCTGCTATATCTTTGGCTGATGTTGCTGCAGCTTCAACTTTCTGGTTGGAAACTTTAGCGCAACAAGTAACACATCATGATTCTCATGATATTATTATTCTTCTACAGCATGCTAATAATTTTATCTGTGATGCCATTTTTGATATTATCAGAGTTGATGTCAGGTTTATGTCTCTAGCTATTTTAGCTAGAAGAGCTTTATGGCTTAAAACTTGGAATGCTGATATGGCTTCTAAATCAACTTTACTTTCCATTTCTTTCCAGGGTAACAAATTATTTGGTTCACAGTTGGATTCCATTATTTCAACTGTTACTGGTGGGAAAGGAACTTTTTTACCACAGGATAAAAAATCTAAAGGTAAAAGCAGGGCTAATAATCGTTTTCGTTCCTTTCGTTTCAACAAAGAACAAAAGCCTGATCCTTCATCCTCAGGAGCAGTTTCAGTTTGGAAACCATCTCCAGTCTGGAATAAATCCAAGCCAGCTAGAAAGACAAAGCCTGCTTCTAAGTCCACATGAAGGTGCGGCCCTCATTCCAGCTCAGCTGGTAGGGGGCAGGTTACGTTTTTTCAAGGAAATTTGGATCAATTCTGTTCACAATCTTTGGATTCAGAGCATTGTTTCAGAAGGGTACAGAATTGGTTTCAAGATGAGACCTCCTGCAAAGAGATTTTTTCTTTCCCGTGTCCCAGTAAATCCAGTAAAAGCTCAAGCATTTCTGAAATGTGTTTCAGATCTAGAGTTGACTGGAGTAATTATGCCAGTTCCAGTTCTGGAACAGGGGATGGGGTTTTATTCAAATCTCTTCATTGTACCAAAGAAGGAGAATTCCTTCAGACCAGTTCTGGATCTAAAAATATTGAATCGTTATGTAAGAATACCAACGTTCAAGATGGTAACTGTAAGGACTATCTTGCCTTTTGTTCAGCAAGGGAATTATATGTCCACAATAGATTTACAGGATGCATATCTGCATATTCCGATTCATCCAGATCATTATCAGTTCCTGAGATTCTCTTTTCTGGACAAGCATTACCAGTTTGTGGCTCTGCCGTTTGGCCTAGCTACAGCTCCAAGAATTTTTACAAAGGTTCTCGGTGCCCTTCTGTCTGTAATCAGAGAACAGGGTATTGTGGTATTTCCTTATTTGGACGATATCTTGGTACTTGCTCAGTCTTTACATTTAGCAGAATCTCATACGAATCGACTTGTGTTGTTTCTTCAAGATCATGGTTGGAGGATCAATTTACCAAAAAGTTCTTTGATTCCTCAGACAAAGGTAACCTTTCTGGGTTTCCAGATGGATTCAGTGTCCATGACTCTGTCTTTAACAGACAAGAGACGTCTAAAATTGATTGCAGCTTGTCGAAACCTTCAGTCACAATCATTCCCTTCGGTAGCCTTATGCATGGAAATTCTAGGTCTTATGACTGCTGCATCGGACGCGATCCCCTTTGCTCGTTTTCACATGCGACCTCTTCAGCTCTGTATGCTGAAGCAATGGTGCAAGGATTACACGAAGATATCTCAATTAATATCTTTAAAACCGATTGTTCGACACTCTCTAACATGGTGGACAGATCACCATCGTTTAATTCAGGGGGCTTCTTTTGTGCTTCCGACCTGGACTGTAATTTCAACAGATGCAAGTCTCACAGGTTGGGGAGCTGTGTGGGGATCTCTGACGGCACAAGGAGTTTGGGAATCTCAGGAGGTGAGATTACCGATCAATATTTTGGAACTCCGTGCAATTTTCAGAGCTCTTCAGTTTTGGCCTCTTCTGAAGAGAGAATCGTTCATTTGTTTTCAGACAGACAATGTCACAACTGTGGCATACATCAATCATCAAGGAGGGACTCACAGTCCTCTGGCTATGAAAGAAGTATCTCGAATTTTGGTTTGGGCGGAATCCAGCTCCTGTCTAATCTCTGCGGTTCATATCCCAGGTATAGACAATTGGGAAGCGGATTATCTCAGTCGCCAAACGTTGCATCCGGGCGAATGGTCTCTTCACCCAGAGGTATTTCTTCAGATTGTTCAAATGTGGGAACTTCCAGAAATAGATCTGATGGCGTCCCATCTAAACAAGAAACTTCCCAGGTATCTGTCCAGATCCCGGGATCCTCAGGCGGAGGCAGTGGATGCATTATCACTTCCTTGGAAGTATCATCCTGCCTATATCTTTCCGCCTCTAGTTCTTCTTCCAAGAGTAATCTCCAAGATTCTGAAGGAATGCTCGTTTGTTCTGCTGGTAGCTCCGGCATGGCCTCACAGGTTTTGGTATGCGGATCTTGTCCGGATGGCCTCTTGCCAACCGTGGACTCTTCCGTTAAGACCAGACCTTCTGTCACAAGGTCCTTTTTTCCATCAGGATCTGAAATCCTTAAATTTAAAGGTATGGAGATTGAACGCTTGATTCTTGGTCAAAGAGGTTTCTCTGACTCTGTGATTAATACTATGTTACAGGCTCGTAAATCTGTATCTCGAGAGATATATTATAGAGTCTGGAAGACTTATATTTCTTGGTGTCTTTCTCATCATTTTTCTTGGCATTCTTTTAGAATACCGAGAATTTTACAGTTTCTTCAGGATGGTTTAGATAAGGGTTTGTCCGCAAGTTCTTTGAAAGGACAAATCTCTGCTCTTTCTGTTCTTTTTCACAGAAAGATTGCTATTCTTCCTGATATTCATTGTTTTGTACAAGCTTTGGTTCGTATAAAACCTGTTATTAAGTCAATTTCTCCTCCTTGGAGTTTGAATTTGGTTCTGGGAGCTCTTCAAGCTCCTCCGTTTGAACCTATGCATTCATTGGACATTAAATTACTTTCTTGGAAAGTTTTGTTCCTTTTGGCCATCTCTTCTGCCAGAAGAGTTTCTGAATTATCTGCTCTTTCTTGTGAGTCTCCTTTTCTGATTTTTCATCAGGATAAGGCGGTGTTGCGAACTTCTTTTGAATTTTTACCTAAAGTTGTGAATTCCAACAACATTAGTAGAGAAATTGTAGTTCCTTCATTGTGTCCTAATCCTAAGAACTCTAAGGAAAGATCGTTGCATTCTTTGGATGTAGTTAGAGCTTTGAAATATTATGTTGAAGCTACGAAATCTTTCCGTAAGACTTCTAGTTTATTTGTTATCTTTTCCGGTTCTAGAAAAGGCCAGAAAGCTTCTGCCATTTCTTTGGCATCTTGGTTGAAATCTTTAATTCATCTTGCCTATGTTAAGTCGGGTAAAACTCCGCCTCAAAGAATTACAGCTCATTCTACTAGGTCAGTTTCTACTTCCTGGGCGTTTAGGAATGAAGCTTCGGTTGACCAGATTTGCAAAGCAGCAACTTGGTCCTCTTTGCATACTTTTACTAAATTCTACCATTTTGATGTATTTTCTTCTTCTGAAGCAGTTTTTGGTAGAAAAGTACTTCAGGCAGCGGTTTCAGTTTGAATCTTCTGCTTATGTTTTTCATTAAACTTTATTTTTGGGTGTGGATTATTTTCAGCAGGAATTGGCTGTCTTTATTTTATCCCTCCCTCTCTAGTGACTCTTGTGTGGAAAGATCCACATCTTGGGTAGTCATTATCCCATACGTCACTAGCTCATGGACTCTTGCTAATTACATGAAAGAAAACATAATTTATGTAAGAACTTACCTGATAAATTCATTTCTTTCATATTAGCAAGAGTCCATGAGGCCCGCCCTTTTTTTGTGGTGGTTATGATTTTTGTATAAAGCACAATTATTCCAATTCCTTATTTTATATGCTTTCGCACTTTTTTATCACCCCACTTCTTGGCTATTCGTTAAACTGAATTGTGGGTGTGGTGAGGGGTGTATTTATAGGCATTTTGAGGTTTGGGAAACTTTGCCCCTCCTGGTAGGAATGTATATCCCATACGTCACTAGCTCATGGACTCTTGCTAATATGAAATAAATGAATTTATCAGGTAAGTTCTTACATAAATTATGTTATTTTAGCTAGAAGAGCTTTATGGCTTAAAACTTGGAATGCTGATATGTCTTCTAAGTCAACTTTGCTTTCCCTTTCTTTCCAGGGTAATAAATTGTTTGGTTCACAGTTGGATTCTATTATTTCAACCGTTACTGGGGGGAAAGGAACTTTTTTACCACAGGATAAAAAATCTAAAGGTAAATTTAGGTCCGCTAATCGTTTTCGTTCCTTTCGTCATAATAAGGAACGAAAGCCTGATCCTTCCCCTACAGGAACAGTATCAGTTTGGAAACCATCTCCAGTCTGGAATAAATCCAAGCCCTTTAGAAAGCCAAAGCCAGCTCCCAAGTCCACATGAAGGTGCGGCCCTCATTCCAGCTCAGCTGGTAGGGGGCAGATTACGTTTTTTCAAAGAAATTTGGATCAATTCGATTCACAATCTTTGGATTCAGAACATTGTTTCTCAAGGGTACAGAATAGGCTTCAAGATAAGGCCTCCTGCAAGAAGATTTATTCTTTCCCGTGTCCCAATAAATCCAGTGAAGCCTCAAGCATTTCTGAAATGTGTTTCAGATCTAGAGTTGGCTGGAGTAATTGTGCCAGTTCCAGTTCTGGAACAGGGGCTGGGGTTTTACTCAAATCTCTTCATTGTACCAAAGAAGGAGAATTCCTTCAGACCAGTTCTGGATTTAAAAATATTGAATCGTTATGTAAGGATACCAACATTCAAAATGGTAACTATAAGGACTATTCTGCCTTTTGTTCAGCAAGGGCATTATATGTCCACAATAGATTTACAAGATGCATATCTGCATATTCCGATTCATCCAGATCACTATCAGTTTCTGAGATTCTCTTTCCTAGACAAGCATTACCAGTTTGTGGCTCTGCCGTTTGGCCTAGCAACAGCTCCAAGGATTTTTTCAAAGGTTCTCGGTGCCCTTCTATCTGTAATCAGAGAACAGGGTATTGTGGTATTTCCTTATTTGGACGATATCTTGGTACTTGCTCAGTCTTCACATTTAGCAGAATCTCATACGAATCAACTTGTATTGTCTCTTCGAGAACATGGTTGGAGGATCAATTTACCAAAGAGTTCGTTGATTCCTCAGACAAGGGTAACCTTTTTAGGTTTCCAGATAGATTCAGTGTCCATGACTCTGTCGCTGACGGACAAAAGACGTCTGAAATTGGTTTCAGCTTGTCGAAACCTTCAGTTTCAATCATTCCCTTCGGTAGCCTTATGCATGGAAATTCTAGGTCTTATGACTGCTGCATCGGACGCGATCCCCTTTGCTCGTTTTCACATGCGACCTCTTCAGCTCTGTATGCTGAACCAGTGGTGCAGGGATTATACAAAGATATCGCAATTAATATCTTTAAAACCGATTGTACGACACTCTCTGACGTGGTGGACAGACCACCATCGTTTAGTTCAGGGGGGCTTCTTTTGTTCTTCCGACCTGGACTGTGATCTCAACAGATGCAAGTCTGACAGGTTGGGGAGCTGTATGGGGATCTCTGACAGCACAAGGGGTTTGGGAATCTCAGGAGGCGAGATTACCAATCAACATTTTGGAACTCCGTGCGATTTTCAGAGCTCTTCAGTCGTGGCCTCTTCTAAAGAGAGAGTCATTCATTTGTTTTCAGACGGACAATGTCACAACCGTGGCATATGTCAATCATCAAGGAGGGACTCACAGTCCTCTGGCTATGAAAGAAGTATCTCGAATACTTGTTTGGGCGGAATCCAGCTCCTGTCTAATTTCTGCGGTTCATATCCCAGGTATAGACAATTGGGAAGCGGATTGTCTTAGTCGCCAGACGTTACATCCGGGCGAGTGGTCACTTCACCCAGAGGTATTTCTTCAGATTGTTCAAATGTGGGGACTTCCAGAAATAGATCTGATGGCTTCTCATATAAACAAGAAGCTTCCCAGGTATCTGTCCAGATCCAGGGATCCTCAGGCGGAAGCAGTGGATGCATTGTCACTTCCTTGGAGGTATCATCCTGCCTATATCTTTCCGCCTCTAGTTCTTCTTCCAAAAGTGATTTCCAAAATTCTAAAGGAGCGTTCGTCTGTTCTGCTGGTGGCTCCAGCATGGCCTCACAGGTTTTGGTATGCGGATCTTGTCCGGATGGCTACTTGCCAACCATGGACTCTTCCGTTAAGACCAGACCTTCTATCGCAAGGTCCTTTTTTCCATCAGGATCTCAAATCCTTAAATTTGAAGGTATGGAGATTGAACGCTTGATTCTCAGTCATAGAGGTTTCTCTGACTCCGTAATTAATACTATGTTACAGGCTCGTAAATCTGTATCTAAGAAGATATATTATCGAGTCTGGAAGACTTACATTTCTTGGTGTTCTTCTCATCATTTTTCCTGGCATTCTTTTAGAATTCCTAGAATTTTACAGTTTCTTCAGGATGGTTTGGATAAAGGTTTGTCTGCAAGTTCCTTGAAAGGACAAATCTCTGCTCTTTCTGTTCTTTTTTCACAGAAAGATTGCTAATCTTCCTGATATTCATTGTTTTGTACAGGCTTTGGTTCGTATAAAACCTGTTATTAAGTCAATCTCTCCTCCTTGGAGTTTGAATTTGGTTCTGGGGGCTCTTCAAGCTCCTCCGTTTGAACCTATGCATTCGCTGGATATTAAATTACTTTCTTGGAAAGTTTTGTTTCTTCATTTAAAATTTTTACCTAAGGTTGTGAATTCTAACAACATTAGTAGAGAAATTGTAGTTCCTTCATTGTGTCCTAATCCTAAAAACTCTAAGGAAAGATCGTTGCATTCTTTGGATGTAGTTAGAGCTTTGAAATATTATGTTGAAGCTACTAAAGATTTCCGAAAGACTTCTAGTCTATTTGTTATCTTTTCTGGTTCTAAGAAAGGTCAGAAGGCTTCTGCCATTTCTTTGGCATCATGGTTAAAGTCTTTGATTCATCATGCTTATGTTGAATCATTTAGAACTCCGCCTCAAAGGATTACAGCTCATCGACTAGGTCAGTCTCTACTTCCTGGGCATTTAAAAAATGAAGCTTCGGTTGATCAGATTTGCAAAGCAGCAACTTGGTCTTCTTTGCATACTTTAACTAAATTTTACCATTTTGATGTGTTTTCTTCTTCAGAAGCAGTCTTTGGTAGAAAAGTACTTCAGGCAGCTGTTTCAGTTTGATTCTTCTGCTTATAATTTCAGTTTTTTCATTATAAGATTTAAACTTTGTTTTGGGTATGGATTATTTTTCAGCGGAATTGGCTGTCTTTATTTTATCCCTCCCTCTCTAGTGACTCTTGCGTGGAAGATCCACATCTTGGGTATTCATTATCCCATACGTCACTAGCTCATGGACTCTTGCTAATTACATGAAAGAAAACATAATTTATGTAAGAACTTACCTGATAAATTAATTTCTTTCATATTAGCAAGAGTCCATGAGGCCCACCCTTTTTTGTGGTGGTTATGATTTTTTTGTATAAAGCACAATTATTCCAATTCCTTATTTTTTTTCTTATCACCCCACTTCTTGGCTATTCGTTAAACTGATTTGTGGGTGTGGTGAGGGGTGTATTTATAGGCATTTTGAGGTTTGGGAAACTTTGCCCCTCCTGGTAGGAATGTATATCCCATGTGTCACTAGCTCATGGACTCTTGCTAATATGAAAGAAATGAATTTATCAAGTAAGTTCTTACATAAATTATGTTATTTTTGTGTTAATTTCTATTTATTTATTAGCATGAAACTTTTTATTCTAACTACACGAATTGCTTAATTTAATGATACGGATTGTATATAATCTGGTGTCATTAACTACTTAAAGTTAATTTTGTACAATTAGATACATTTTCTTAGTTTGTGTATACACTGTTTATTTTATGAATTTACATTATCTTTTTTTATTTGCAGTTTCCAAAGAGACAATTCAAACAATGGAGAGGTAAGGATAGGTAGGCAATGTCAACATAAATGGGCCATTATATTTGTTTTGCCATAATGTATTTCTCTTTTCTGTTCATTATTGCTTTTATCAACAGTTATGTTTTTTTGCATCCCACCACTAAGTGAATTTAAGTAGGAAATGAGAATCACTCAATGTTTTTTGCTTCAAAGATACATATTTCTCTTTTGTAGAAATATAACCTACAGAGATTTAAATCCAAAGGCTAAATAAGTTTATGTGAATGAGATTGAAGTTGTATTTTTTGTTTTATTTTCAAAGTTTTTACTGCTCGAAGTGCATATTCTTGAAAACACAAAAGCATATTATACAGTGAGAACAAGGTGTCATGATCTCCATTTGAAGGGTAGTTAGTTCAGAAGTACTTTGCAATAACATTTCTTCACAGAAGAGGTAGTTGATTCATGGAATAACTTTTATTAGAGGTCGTAAAGACAACCACTGTTGGACACTTTAGTAAGGCATGGGATAAGTATAAGGCTAACCTATGAACTAAATAAACTTACACATTATGGGAAATATGGGTAGACTTGGGCCTATGGTTGCTATCTGCTGTCAAAAGCTGTTTCAGTGTAAATGGTGTAATGTAGATTGTTTCTAATTAATTAAAAGAGGTTTAAAAAATACTTTTCTAAAACATGTATGCACAGTGTAATTAATGTTGACAGCAAAAGTAGAATCCCTACACTGTTTGCTGGCTGGGGTTTGCTAGGCACTTATAACTGGTAATCAAAAAGGCCTAGAGACCGCCATGACTCCTTGTTTTAACACCCAGAAGCCCCTTTTTTAATATAAAGCCTCAACTCAGGTTATCTTACATAAGATGGTGAGAGTCCACAAGTTATCAGGTGTGGCAATATTCCCCTCCTGACCACTAGGAGGAGACAAAAGACACCCACTTCCCTCTCACTTGCAATTATCCTCAGTAATTTTCTATTGCTTGATGAGGAGTGAGGTGAAAGTGAAGTGCAACATCTACTCATCGTTTGAAAGGGGATCCTCTAACTGCTCTGAGCCTTGAATCCTCCTTGCAGTAACATGTGGTTCAGAGGGGCAGACAAGGATTTATCAGCCAGGCCTTAAAAGGTCTTTTCTCAGTGAAGAAATGTTGCAGGCCTCCCTGGTCTACAGTAAGCTCGCCAGGTGAAATATGGATTTGTCCACCAATCCCCTGGGTTGAGATGCTGTTACCGATTTAGAACCTTGGCATTGTGCTCGCCCTGCATAGAATGGGCTTGTGTACTGGAAGTTTCTGCAGCTGAGCTAAGCACAATGGATGGAGGTGCTGAGAAGTAAGCACCTGCACTTTCATACCCCACTAGCTATTAGTATAAAAATGTTTATGCTTTGCATAGTCTGTGGACGTATATTTATACACCATACACCTTATACTTGAAGTTTATAGCACTTTTGGACGCTTTAAAAAATAAAATAAATTTAGGTTACTGTTGCTTTAAATTTCACACAGTTAATTGTGTGCTAAGAATCTGCTTCTGAGCTATGCATGGTATGTTTTACTTCTCCTTAAACTATTTCTTTACTGTTACTTTACTATGGAGCAAACTGGTGCAGCTGAGGGCTCTGGTCCGTCAGCTGATCATCTGGAAGGCAGATCCTCTAACCCCTTCTAGTTTGTGTTTGCTTTGTAAGGATTCTCAGGCGCCTCATCTGCTCAATCTATTGCTAATCCTAAACAGGGTTTACTGCGCTTCCAAGGGTTTTTACCCAATCAGAGGTGCTCCCAGAGGAGTTCATTAGTGAGGTTTTAGCTTGCTTGCCTCCAGCTGTTAAGCGCAGATGTTTGCAAGGATTTGAAAATGGTCCTTCTTTCCTTTTAACTCATCAGGAACTTCCTTTCATTTTAGGCTTAAACATATTCATGCGTTATTGTGCGAAGATTTAATTGCTTTAGATGTAGAGGATTGTCCTACTGCAGCCAAGCAGCCTGTTAAAAAACATGTTTTTAAGACAGCTCTTTAACAGCCTTTCTTTTTCCCTGTGCCAGATTCATTTTCTGAAATTATTTCTAAGGAATGACAGATGCCAGGTATTCCTTTTGTTCCAGCTACAAAATTTAAATCTAGGTTTCCTCTTCCTTCTTTTGATACAGAGAGTTGGGAAACTGTTTAAAACTTAAAGTTAAGTAAGCTATTTTCACTTTGACCAGGCGTACCATTGTTCCATCGGTTAAATTAAAAAAACTTGAAGGTTTTCAAAGGTGATCCTTTCAGTTTGCAGATTTTATGTTTAGACCTGCAATCAGTGTAACCTGTGTCGCTGCAGCCACTGTTTTTCTTTTGGTGTGATTATCTCTCAGAACTTGTTTCTGGGAAGACAACTCTGGATGAGGTTTAGGATCATATGAATGTCCTGAAAACCGCAAATTCCTTTGTTTGTTATACAGTAGTGGAAATGATTCACATTAATGCTAAGAATGCAGCAAAAGTTGTTTTAGCTGTGTGAGCTTTGTGGCTTATGTCTTGGTCTGCTGATTATAAACGCAGATGTCTTTCTCACCTTCCAGTGTAGATATCTTTTTGGTCTTGGACTGGACTATTATTGCCACAGTCACTGGGAGTAAAGGAAGCTTTTCTGCTCCTGAATAATAAACATAAGGGTATGCTTAGATCCGCAGGGTGTTTTTTTTTTTTTTATCTTTGGGCAATTAAAGGCTCAGAAATATGCTCCCTCCCTTTTGGTCCGGCTACAGCTCCCAGGGTGTTTACAAAAGTATTGGAAGCTCTGTTGTGTGTGGCTCGAGCTCAAGGAATTTGTGTAGTTTCTTACTTGGATGACATCTTAGTTCAGGCTCATTTTCATCTGGCTATATCACACTCAGATTGTTCTTCAGTTGCTTCATGTTTGGAAAATAAATCTCCCAAAAAGCTCATTAACTCCTCAGACCTGTGTGTCTTTTCTGGAGTTCATAATCGATTTCATGACTTTTTTTCTCAGAAAAAGTGCTAAGAAAACTGATCTGTGAAAGTTTTATCACTTTGATGTGAATTCTTTTGAGGCTGGCTTTTGCAGGAAAGTTCTGCAGGCCGTAGTGCCAGACTAGTAACATACTGCCTTCACTGTTTGTCGCCATAATTCACTGTGGTCTTATGGACTCTCGGGCTTGAATATTGATTCCCACACATGACTCACTATCTCATGAAAGAAAAAGTTCATGCGTACCTAATAAATTCATGTATTTCATGGTGGTGAAAGCCCCCTTTTGTTAAGGTTGTGGTAGTACTTGTTTTGCACTTCTTTGACCCGCTTTATCTTAACTGCTTTTCTTTTTCTCCCCTCATCTGATTGGCTATATATATGACTGAGGATCATGGGAAGTAGAAGGGATTAAAAGCTCTAGTGTGTTGAGGTGTCTTATGCCTCTTCCTAGTGGTCAGGAGGGGAATATTCCCACACGTGATGATTAATGTAATTTTCAGATAAGCATAAATTTTGTTTTTATAGCCAGTGATTCACCTGGCATGTATAAATGTGCATTTATTTTAGTATAGGCTTAGGGGAGCCCATATATCCAAACTTTTTTTTACATATTCCCAAAGGGTCTTTTATATGTGTGTATAACCCATTCTTCTTGTTAGAACAGAATTTAGAAAAAAAAAAAAACTTTTTTTACAACCTTGTTAATTAAAATTTTAATAAAAATATATATTTTTTTACACATATTGTTGAATTCTCACTTGGTATATACATAAAATAGTATTATAGTGTGAATTTGAATATGCTGAAAAATAAACAATATATAATGTGTGGGTTTCTAATTGAAAAAATTTCCTACAGTGAGGTTTAAATGTGAGCAGCACCTAAAAACAGCTCAGCACATGGGTGGATATGGCTCAGCAGTTAAAGGGACACCAAACACTAAATAAATTTCATGCTCCTCCCTCTAAGCATGGGTGCTGCCTTTATGGAACCAAGGTTACACGGCAGGTATCTGAAGGTGAATTACTATACAAGTGCAAATGGGTTAGCACTGGAATATAGGTAAAGATAGATTTCAAAATGGCAGCACCCATGGCTATATGGAGGTGGGGAATAACTTTAATACTATGATTATAAAATGTATTTAGTGTTTAATGTTGCTTTAAATCCGTGTAGGATGTAATTAACCTAATTGTCTAATTAGCCACAGCTGAAGGAAATAAGGTAAGCATATTTAACAAGGTGCTCAAGTGGTGGATCACTGGACTGTTCTTGGTTTACAAAACCCTGCAAATTGTGCTAAGATTTTTTTTTAAATATATTTTACCGTATACGTGTGTTCAACTGTTGATATAAAGGGGTCTATTTAACAAAGGGCCGGACAGACAGGGGCAGACATCTCCACCACTGTCCACCCAGCAATAGGCTTCCAGCATATACCATTACTATGCCACTCCCTGTCAACCACCCTGGTTGGAGCCCATACTATGATTGTATACAAATTGACTTCAATGCCCCTTATATCTTTATTATTAATATATTTTTGTTCTACTTTGCTTTTTGTTTATTTCAATTTGCACTGTGTGTACCTTATTCTCTCCTCTTCCAACACTCTCACTTGCTCTGCTTTCACTGTCTCACATGGTCTCTGTTCCTGCTTTATCACACATTTAAAGGGACATGAAACCCAAAAAAAATATTTCATGATTTAGGTAGAACATACAATTTTAAACAACTTTCCAGTTTACTTCTATTATCAAATTTGCTTTATTCTCTTGGTATGCTTTGTTTAAGGAGCAGCAGTGCACTACTGGTTTCTAACTGAACACATGGGTGAGCCAATGACAATCGGCATATATATGCAGCCACCAATCAGCAGCTAGAACTTAGTTTTTTTGCTGCTCCTGAGCTTTCCTATATAAACCTGCAAAGGATAACAAGAGAAGGAAGCAAATTAAATGATAGAAGTCAATTGAAAAGTTGTTTAAAATTGAATATCTAATTATGACTTGACTGTCCCTTTACTTCACTTTCCCATATCTCACTTCCATGTATGTCCCTTCTGTCATTTTGAATGTTTAAAGGGACATTAAACACTAAACAAATGCTAGATAGAGTGATGTATTCAAAGCAAACATTAGCAGGGATAGGCAAGGTTGTCCGTACACGGACACTGGTGTCCCTGAGTAGCCCTTGCAGTGTCCGCCACAACCTTAGAATATCTTTTCTTTCTGATTAAATAATAGGAATAAAAAATGTAGTATGAATAAAGTTAGTGGTTTGTCAAGAGACTGCTAGAAATATTGGGTGATAAGTTATGGAATAAATAAAGCCTGAGTGAAATACTGGATGTGTATCTGCATCTGTATAGTAACACCCAGCTCTATACAAAGACACAGTAGTGACACTGGCACATGCGTATAGCCAGACAAGTGCTGGTTATAGGGTCAGTGGTATCTGCATCAGTATAATAAAACCCAGCTCTATACAAAGACACAGTAGTGACACTGGCACATGCGTATAGCCAGAGGAGGGCTGGTTATATAATCAGTGGTATCTGCATCAGTATAATAACACCAAGCACTATACAATGACACAGTAGTGACACTGGCCACATGCGTATAGCCAGGCAAGGGCTGGTTATAGAGTCAGTGGTATCTGCATCAGTATAATAACACCCAGCACTATATAATGACACAGTAGTGAGACTGGTTCATGGGTATAGCCAAAGGAGGGCTGGTTATAGGATCAATGGTATCTGCATCAGTATAATAATACCCAGCACTATATAATGACACAGTAGTGACACTGGTTCATGGGTATAGTTAGAGGAGGGCTGGTTATAGGATCAATGGTATCTGCATCTGTATAATAACACCCAGCACTATATAATGACACAGTAGTGACACTGGTTCATGGGTATAGCCAAAGGAGGGCTGGTTATAGGATCAGTAGTATCTGCATCAGTATAATAACACCCAGCACTATATAATGACACAGTAGTGACACTGGCTCATGGGTATAGCCAGATGAGGGCTGGTTATAGAATCAGTGGTATCTGCATCAGTATAATATCACCAAGCACTATACAATGACACAGTAGTGACACTGGCACATGGGTATAGCCAGACAAGGGCTGGTTATAGGGTCAGTGGTATCTGCATCAGTATAATAACACCCAGCACTATATAATTACACAGTAGTGACACTGGCACATGGGTATAGCCAGAGGAGGGCTGGTTATAGAATCAGTGGTATCTGCATCAGTATAATAACACCCAGCACTATATAATGACACAGTAGTGACACTGGCACATGGGTATAGCCAGAGGAGGGCTGGTTATAGAATCAGTGGTATCTGCATCAGTATAATAACACCCAGCACTATATAATGACACAGTAGTGACACTGGCACATGGGTATAGCCAGACAATTGCTGGTTATAGGATTAGTGGTATCTGCATCAGTATAATAACACCCAGCACTATATAATGACACAGTAGTGACACTGGCACATTAATATAGCCAGAGGAGGGCTGGTTATAGAATCAGTGGTATCTGCATCAGTATAATAACACCCAGCGCTATATAATGACACAGTAGTGACACTGGCACATGGGTATAGCCAGAGGAGGGCTGGTTATAGGGTCAGTGGTATCTGCATCAGTATAATAACACCCAGCACTATATAATGACACAGTAGTGACACTGGCACATGGGTATAGCCAGAAGAGGGCTGGTTATAGAATCAGTGGTATCTGCATCAGTATATAAACACCCAGCTCTATACAAAGACACAGTAGTGACACTGGCTCATGGGTATAGCCAGACAAGGGCTGGTTATAGGATTAGTGGTATCTGCATCAGTATAATAACACCCAGCACTATATAATGACACAATAGTGACAATGCTCATAGGTATAGCCAGAGGAGGGCTGGTTATAGGGTCAGTGGTATCTGCATCAGTATAATAACACCCAGCGCTATATAATGACACAGTAGTGACACTGGCACATGGGTATAGCCAGACAAGGGCTGGTTATAGGGTCAGTGGTATCTGCATCAGTATAATAACACCCAGCACTATATAATGACACAGTAGTGACACTGACACATGAATATAGCCAGAGGAGGGCTGGTTATAGAATCAGTGGTATCTGCATCAGTATAATAACACCCAGCGCTATAAAATAATGTTTTTAATTTCAAATGTACCTTGGTGTCCTTCACTAAGGGCTGTACTTTGAAAAATGTCCGCCACAGCCTTGTCTGTCCCTATCCCTGAACATTAGCCTGAGAATAATATTTTTTATTGATATTATTTTATATTCATTCTGTCACTCTATCTTTCAGAATTTGCCAGGAAGGCATACCATGTTGATTGTTTAAAAAATTCCTAAATTATGAAGCATAAACTTTTTTTTTTTTTTTTTCTTTTTCCATAGCTGGTGTATCATGCATTGCAACTAGTAGCCTATGCTGTTCTTGCTATTTTAATTATGAGACTGAAGCTATTTCTGACACCTCACATGTGCATAATGGCTTCCTTAATATGCTCAAAACAGGTAAGATATTCTTTATAGAGTATATGGCATAAATTGTATTTTTATATTGTATTTATACATTTAGTACTTTTTTAAGAATATATATATATATATATATATATATATATATATATATATATATATAGCTTGTAAGTAAGTGCTGGACTTTCTCTGCATGTTGTATTAATTTGTTTTGTAATTTTCCCTATGGGCCTGTCTGGGGTTAAAGGGACAGTCTAGGCCAAAATAAACTTTCATGATTCAGACAGAGCATGTAATTTTAAACAATTTTCCAATTTACTTTTATCACCAATTTTGCTTTGTTCTCTTGGTATTCTTAGTTGAAAGCTTAACCTAGGAGGTTAATATGCAAATGTCTTAGACCTTGAAGGCCACCTCTTTTCAGAATGTGTTTTAACAGTTTTTCACCACTAGAGGGTGTTAGTTCACGTATTTCATATAGATAACACTGTGCTCATGCACGTGAAGTTATCTGGGAGCAGGCACTGATTGGCTAGACTGCAAGTCTGTCAAAAGAACTGAAATAAAGGGGCAGTTTGCAGAGGCTTAGATACAAGATAATCCCAGAGGTTAAAAGTATATTATTATAACTGTGTTGGTTATGCAAAACTGGGGAATGGGTAATAAAGGGATTATCTATCTTTTAAAAAAATAAAAATGCTGGTGTAGACTGTCCCTTTAACTGCCTGTGACTCTGGGGACAGCACAGCTTCCTGTGAGTGCCATTGAGCACCCAGGGCTGAGCATGTTGCAAGGTCATGGGATGTGTACCCAGTCGAGTCTGAGAGTGCAGTCCCCTTCCGTGTTTTGTGTGTGTGTATATATTAATATATATATATATGTATGTGTGTGTGTGTATATATATATATATATATATATATATATATACACACACACACATATATATATATATATATATATATATATACACACACATACGGCTAGATTTAGAGTTTTGTCGGTAACGACCCGCAAAGCTAACGCTGGCTTTTTTCTGGCCGCACCTTTTAAATAACTCTGGTATTGAGAGTCCACAGAATGGCTGCGTTAGGCTCCAAAAAAGGAGCGTAGAGCATATTTAACTCAACTTCAACTCTCGATACCAGAGTTGCTTACGGACGCGGCCAGCTTCAAAAACGTGCTCGTGCACGATTCCCCCATAGAAAACAATGGGGCTGTTTGAGCTGAAAAAAAAACTAACACCTGCAAAAAAGCCGCGTTCAGCTCCTAACGCAGCCCCATTGTTTGCTATGGGGAAACACTTCCTACGTCTGCATCTAACACTCTAACATGTACCCCGAGTCTAAACACCCCTAACCTTACACTTATTAACCCCTATTCTGCCGCCCCCGCTATCGCTGACCCCTGCATATTATTATTAACCCCTAATCTGCCACTCCGTAAACCGCCGCTACTTACATTATCCCTATGTACCCCTAATCTGCTGTCCCTAACACCGCCGACCCCTATATTATATTTATTAACCCCTAATCTGCCCCCCACAACGTCGCCTCAACCTGCCTACACTTATTAACCCCTAATCTGCAGAGCGGACCGCACCGCTATTATAATAAAGTTATTAACCCCTAATCCGCCTCACTAACCCTATAATAAATAGTATTAACCCCTAATCTGCCCTCCCTAACATCGCCGACACCTAACTTCAAACATTAACCCCTAATCTGCCGACTGAAGCTCACCGCTATTCTAATAAATGTATTAACCCCTAAAGCTAAGTCTAACCCTAACACTAACACCCCCCTAAGTTAAATATAATTTAAATGTAAAATAAATCCTAATATAGCTACAATATAAATTATAATTATATTATAGCTATTTTAGGATTTATATTTATTTTACAAGTAACTTTGTATTTATTTTAACCAGGTACAATAGCTATTAAATAGTTAAGAACTATTTAATAGCTAAAATAGTTAAAATAATTACAAAATTACCTGTAAAATAAATCCTAACCTAAGTTACAATTAAACCTAACACTACACTATCAATAAATTAATTAAATAAAATACCTACAATTACCTACAATTAAACCTAACACTACACTATCAATAAATTAATTAAATACAATATCTACAAATAAATACAAATAAACTAACTAAAGTACAAAAAATAAAAAAAATATTTACAAACATTAGAAAAACTAAAAACAATTTTAAACTAATTACACCTACTCTAAGCCCCCTAATAAAATAACAAAGACCCCCAAAATAAAAAAATGCCCTACCCTATTCTAAATTACTAAAGTTCAAAGCTCTTTTACCTTACCAGCCCTGAACAGGGCCCTTTGCGGGGCATGCCCCAAAGAATTCAGCTCTTTTGCCTGTAAAAATAAACATACAATACCCCCCCAACAATACAACCCACCACCCACATACCCCTAATCTAACCCAAACCCCCCTTAAATAAACCTAACACTAAGCCCCTGAAGATCTTCCTACCTTGTCTTCACCATGCCAGGTATCACCGATCGTTCCAGGCTCCGAAATCTTCATCAAAGCCCAAGCGGGGGCTAGACATCCATCATCCGACAGCTGAAGAAGTCCAGAAGAGGCTCCAAAGTCTTCATCCTATCCAGGAAGAAGAGTAGAAGAGTAGATCCGGACCGGCAACCATCTTCTTCCAAGCGGCATCTTCTATCTTCATCCGATGAGGACCGGCTCCATCTTGAAGACCTCCACCGCGGACCCATCTTCTTCTTCCGATGGAATCAGCCAATCAAATTGAGCTCGCATTCTATTGGCTGATCGGAACAGCCAATAGAATGCGAGCTCAATCTGATTGGCTGATTGGATCAGCCAATCGGATTGAACTTGAATCTGATTGGCTGATTCCATCAGCCAATCAGAATTTTCCTACCTTAATTCCGATTGGCTGATAGAATCCTATCAGCCAATTAGAATTCGAGGGACGCCATCTTGGATGACGTCCCTTAAAGGAACCGTCATTCGTCGGGAAGTCGTCGGAAGAAGAAGATGGGTCCGCGGTGGAGGTCTTCAAGATGGAGCCGGTTCTCATCGGATGAAGATAGAAGATGCCGCTTGGAAGAAGATGGTTGCCGGTCCGGATCTACTCTTCTTCCCGGATAGGATGAAGACTTCAGCCGGATCATGGACATCTTCAGCCCCCCGCTTGGGCTTGGATCATGACATCGGAGGAGCTCTTCTGGATCGATCGGTGAACCTGGTATGGTGAAGATAAGGTAGGAAGATCTTCAGGGGCTTAGTGTTAGGTTTATTTAAGGGGGGTTTGGGTTAGATTAGGGGTATGTGGGTGGTGGGTTGTAATGTTGGGGGGGGGTATTGTATGTGTTTTTTTTACAGGCAAAAGAGCTGAATTCTTTGGGGCATGCCCCGCAAAGGGCCCTGTTCAGGGCTGGTAAGGTAAAAGAGCTTTGAACTTTAGTAATTTAGAATAGGCTAGGGCATTTTTTTATTTTGGGGGTCTTTGTTATTTCATTAGGGGGCTTAGAGTAGGTGTAATTAGTTTAAAATTGTTGTAATATTTTTCTGATGTTTGTTAATATTTTTTTATTTTTTGTAACTTAGTTCTTTTTTATTTTTTGTACTTTAGTTAGTTTATTTAATTGTATTTATTTGTAGATATTGTATTTAATTAATTTATTGATAGTGTAGTGTTAGGTTTAATTGTAACTTAGGTTAGGATTTATTTTACAGGTAATTTTGTAATTATTTTAACTATTTTAGCTATTAAATAGTTCTTAACTATTTAATAGCTATTGTACCTGGTTAAAATAAATACAAAGTTACCTGTAAAATAAATATAAATCCTAAAATAGCTATAATATAATTATAATTTATATTGTAGCTATATTAGGGTTTATTTTACAGGTAAGTATTTAGCTTTAAATAGGAATAATTTATTTAATAAGAGTTTATTAATTTCGTTAGATTTAAATTATATTTAACTTAGGGGGGTGTTAGTGTTAGGGTTAGACTTAGCTTTAGGGATTAATCCATTTATTAGAATAGTGGCGAGATTTGGTCAGCAGATTAGGGGTTAATGTTTGAAGTTAGGTGTCGGCGATGTTAGGGAGGGCAGATTAGGGGTTAATACTATTTATTATAGGGTTATTGAGGCAGGAGTGAGGCGGATTAGGGGTTAATAACTTTATTATAGTAGCGGTGAGATCCGCTCGGCAGATTAGGGGTTAATAAGTGTAGGCAGGTGGAGGCGACGTTGAGGGGGGCAGGTTAGGGGTTAATAAATATTATATAGGGGTCGGCGGTGTTAGGGGCAGCAGATTAGGGGTACTTAGCTATAATGTAGGTGGCGGCTCTTTGCGGTCGGCAGATTAGGGGTTAATTATTGTAGGTAGCTGGCGGCGACGTTGTTGGGGGCAGGTTAGGGGTTAATAAATATAATATAGGGGTCGGCGGTGTTAGGGGCAGCAGATTAGGGGTACATAAGTATAACGTAGGTGGCGGTCGGCAGATTAGGGGTTAAAAAAAATTAATCAAGTGGCGGCGATGTGGGGGGACCTCGGTTTAGGGGTACATAGGTAGTTTATGGGTGTTAGTGTACTTTAGAGCACAGTAGTTAAGAGCTTTATGAACCGGCGTTAGCCCAGAAAGCTCTTAACTACTGACTTTTTTCTGTGGCTGGAGTTTTGTCGTTAGATTTCTAACGCTCACTTCAGACACGACTCTAAATACCGGAGTTAGAAAGATCCCATTGAAAAGATAGGATACGCAATTGACGTAAGGGGATCTACGGTATGGAAAAGTCGCGGCTGAAAAGTGAGCGTTAGACCCTTTCCTGACTGACTCCAAATACCGGCGGTAGCCTAAAACCAGCGTTAGGAGCCTCTAACGCTGGTTTTCACGGCTACCGCCAAACTCTAAATCTAGGCCATATTTATTTATTTATATATATATATATATATATATATATATAATTCCAAGCCCTAAGCCACTAGCCAGCCCAAAATGTTACTCTCCTCTTTTGATCCCGCCCAAACCACACCCACTGCCCACCCCTTTTTGCATATGTTTAGCAAATGTGAAACACCTTATTGTGCAGTATTTTTTTAATATTGTTTCTTTCCTATGGCATGGAGACTCCATAAAACATTCTAATTACTAGTGGGATGATCACTCCTGGCTAGCAGGAGGAGTCAAAGAGCACTCCAGCAGAGCTGTTAAGTATCACTCCCCTTACCCATAACCCCCAGTCATAGTCTTTGCCTTGATCACGGGAGCATAGCGAAAATGGGGTCTGAAGATTTTTTTTTTACAAATAGCTTTAATATTAAGAATAATATGAAGTTTACACATGGCTGGAGACGCAGCTCCAAGTTTGTACAATTTGGTTATCCAATCATATATTCAGCTAATTCAATTTTGATAATAAACAAGAAATAAAGGGGTAAGGGAAACAAAAACAAGGGACAAGAAAAAAAACATAAAACATGTAGGTTGTTACAGACTGCATGGAAAGTAAAGCTTTTGGGTGTATGTTACCAGGTTCTCTCTGAATTTAAAATGTGTATAGTAGGCTAATTATATATGGACCAAGTTATACGTATGTCTTTGAGTTACGGCTTAGTGTATTTATTTTTAAGTTATGTCTCCCACAACAGTATCATTTCCGTGTAGGTATTCATTTTATCAAGTTTTAAGTAATATAATTCCTCCAACAACAACAATTCAGAAACTCTTTGTATCCACATCTTCTCTGTGGGTGGGTCTGTAGACTTCCAATTCTTAGCTATTAAAAATGTAATACTATTGGTCATTATGAAGAATAGTTTTATGAAAGGTTTATATTTTATTTTAGGAGGTTTATTTAATAGCCATATGAGAGGGTCTAATGGAATCTGGATTTCTAGGATGTCTTCATTTTCTAAGATAATGGATCTCCAAAAGTCCCGTATAAATGTGCACCACCACCACGTGTTCCATATCGCTACCTACGTGACCACAGCGCCAACATTTATTGTTTGTTCTTTTTAATAGCCGGTGGAGTTTTCGAGGAGAGAAGTACCATCTATGCAAAATCTTTAGGTTCATTTCAAGTGCTGCTGAAGATTTAGATGTTTTAAAGGGACAGTCAAGTCCAAAAAAAACTTGTATGATTTAAATAAGGAATGCAATTTTAAACAACTTTCCGAATTTACTTTTATCACCAATTTTGCTTTGTTCTATTGGTATTCTTAGTTGAAAACTAATTCTAGGAGGTTCATATGCTCATTTCTTAGACCTTGAAGACTGCCTCTAATCTGAATGCATTTTGACCACTAGAGGGCATTAGTTCATGTGTTTCATATAGATAGCATTAAGCTCATGCATGTGAAGTTACCCTGGAGTGAGCACTGATTGGCTAAAATGCAAGTCTGTCAAAAGAACTGAAATAAGGGGGCCGTTTGCAGAGGCTTAGATACAAGGTAATTACAGAGGTAAAAAGTGTATTTCTATAACAGTGTTGGTTATGCAAAACTGGGCAATGGGTAATAAAGGGATTATATTTCTCCTACATTGGTGTGTCCGGTCCACGGCTTCATCCTTACTTGTGGGATATTCTCTTCCCCTACAGGAAATGGCAAAGAGAGCACACAGCAAAAGCTGTCCATATAGCCCCCCCTCTGGCTCCGCCCCCCAGTCATTTTCTTTTCCGCTCTGAACAAGTAGCAAAAGAAGCCTGCTGCTGCTACCAAGACAGCATGAAGGGGTAGCCCCCAATCCGGGACCGGATCTAGTAGGGGGCAGACTTTCTCTCTTTGCTCAGACTTGGGCAAGAGATGTTCCGGATCCCTGGGCACTAGAAATAGTCTCTCAGGGGTATCTTCTAGAGTTCAAGGAACTTCCTCCAAGGGGAAGGTTCCGCATGTCTCGCTTATCTTCAGACCAGATAAAGAGACAGGCATTCTTACAATGCGTAGGAGACCTATTAAAGATGGGAGTGATACACCCAGTTCCAACAGCGGAACAAGGTCTGGGATTTTACTCAAACCTGTTTGTAGTTCCCAAAAAAGAGGGAACTTTCAGGCCAATTCTGGATTTAAAAATTCTAAACAAATTCCTCAGAGTTCCATCATTCAAAATGGAAACCATTCGGACGATTTTACCAACAATCCAGGAAGGTCAATATATGACTACCATGGACTTAAAGGATGCGTACCTGCATATTCCTATCCACAAAGATCATCATCAGTTCCTGAGGTTCGCCTTTCTGGACAAACATTACCAATTCGTGGCTCTTCCATTCGGTTTAGCCACTGCTCCCAGAATTTTCACAAAGGTGCTAGGGTCCCTTCTAGCGGTGCTAAGGCCGAGGGGCATTGCAGTAGCACCTTACCTAGACGACATTCTAATACAAGCGTCGTCCCTTCCCAAAGCAAGGGCTCATACAGACATTGTTTTAGCCTTTCTCAGATCTCACGGGTGGAAGGTGAACATAGAAAAAAGTTCCCTGTCCCCGTCCACAAGGGTTCCCTTTCTGGGAACAATAATAGACTCCGTAGAAATTAAGATCTTTCTGACAGAGGTCAGGAAGTTAAAGCTTCTAAACGCTTGTCGAGTTCTTCAATCTATTCCTCAGCCTTCCATAGCTCAGTGCATGGAGGTAATAGGACTAATGGTTGCGGCAATGGACGTGGTTCCTTTTGCTTGAATTATTTTAAGACCATTGCAACTGTGCATGCTCAAACAGTGGAATGGGGATTATGCAGACTTGTCTCCCCAGATTCAAGTAGACCAGGTAACCAGAGACTCACTCCTCTGGTGGTTGACTCAGGATCACCTGTCTCAGGGAATGAGTTTCCGCAGACCAGAGTGGGTCATTGTCACGACCGACGCCAGTCTCTTAGGCTGGGGCGCGGTCTGGGACTCCCTGAAAGCTCAGGGTCTATGGTCTCGGGAAGAGTCTCTTCTCCCGATAAACATTTTGGAACTGAGAGCAAAATTCCTGGCTTGGCCTCAACTAGCGAAGGCCAGATTCATAAGATTTCAGTCGGACAACATGACGACTGTAGCGTACATCAATCATCAGGGGGGAACAAAGAGTTCCTTGGCGATGAGAGAGGTATCCAAGATAATCAAATGGGCGGAGGATCACTCCTGCCATCTATCTGCAATCCACATCCCAGGAGTAGACAACTGGGAGGCGGATTATTTGAGTCGGCAGACTTTCCATCCGGGGGAGTGGGAACTTCACCCGGAGGTCTTTGCCCAGTTAACTCAACTATGGGGCACTCCAGATATGGATCTGATGGCGTCTCGTCAGAACTCCAACGTTCCTCGCTATGGGTCAAGATCCAGGGATTTCAAGGCGACACTAGTGGATGCATTGGTGGCGCCCTGGTCGTTCAATCTAGCTTATGTGTTTCCACCGTTCCCTCTCCTTCCCAGGCTTGTAGCCAGGATCAAACAGGAGAAGGCCTCAGTGATTCTAATAGCTCCTGCATGGCCACGCAGGACTTGGTATGCAGACCTGGTGAATATGTCATCGGCTCCACCATGGAAGCTACCTTTGAGGCAGGATCTTCTAGTACAAGGTCCTTTCGAACATCCAAATCTAGTCTCTCTGCAACTGACTGCTTGGAAATTTAACACTTGATTCTATCTAAGCATGGGTTTTCAGATTCAGTTATAGATACTCTGGTTCAGGCCAGAAAACCTGTGACTAGGAAAATTTACCATAAGATATGGCAAAAATATATCCGTTGGTGCGAATCCAAGGGATTCTCTTGGAGTAAAATTAAAATTCCTAGGATACTTTCCTTTCTCCAAGAGGGTTTGGATAAAGCTAGTTCTCTAAAAGGACAGATATCTGCTCTGTCTGTTTTGTTGCACAAACGTCTGGCAGCCGTGCCAGATGTACAGGCGTTTGTACAGGCGTTAGTCAGAATCAAGCCTGTCTACAGACCTATGACTCCTCCATGGAGTCTAAACTTAGTTCTTTCAGTTCTTCAAGGGGTTCCGTTTGAACCCTTACATTCCATAGATATTAAGTTACTATCTTGGAAAGTTCTGTTTTTGGTTGCTATTTCTTCTGCTAGAAGAGTTTCTGAATTGTCTGCTTTGCAGTGTACTTCACCCTATCTGGTATTCCATACAGATAAGTTAGTTTTACGTACCAAGCCTGGTTTTCTTCCAAAAGTGGTTTCCAACAGGAATATTAACCAGGAAATAGTTGTTCCTTCTCTGTGTCCGAATCCAGTTTCGAAGAAGGAACGTTTGTTACACAACCTAGATGTGGTCCGTGCTTTAAAATTCTATTTAGAAGCAACAAAGGATTTCAGACAGACATTATCCTTGTTTGTCGTTTATTCTGGTAAGAGGAGAGGGCAGAAAGCTGCTGCTACTTCTCTTTCCTTTTGGCTGAAAAGCATCATCCGATTGGCTTATGAGACTGCCGGACGGCAGCCTCCTGAACGAATTACAGCTCACTCTACTAGAGCTGTGGCTTCCACATGGGCCTTCAAGAACGAGGCTTCTGTTGAACAGATCTTTAAGGCAGCGACTTGGTCTTCTCTGCATACTTTTGCCAAATTTTACAAATTCGATACTTATGCTTCTTCGGAGGCTGTTTTTGGGAGAAAGGTTTTGCAAGCTGTGGTGCCTTCCGTTTAGGTTACCTGACTTGTTCCCTCCCTTCATCCGTGTCCTAAAGCTTTGGTATTGGTTCCCACAAGTAAGGATGAACCCGTGGACCGGACACACCAATGTAGGAGAAAACAGAATTTATGTTTACCTGATAAATTTCTTTCTCCTACGGTGTGTCCGCTCCACGGCCCGCCCTGGCTTTTAGTCAGGTTTTAAATTTTTATTTCTGTACACTACAGTCACCACGGCACCTTATAGTTTCTCCTTTTTCTCCTAACCGTCGGTCGAACGACTGGGGGGCGGGGCCAGAGGGGGGGCTATATGGACAGCTTTTGCTGTGTGCTCTCTTTGCCATTTCCTGTAGGGGAAGAGAATATCCCACAAGTAAGGATGAAGCCGTGGACCGGACACACCGTAGGAGAAAGAAATTTATCAGGTAAACATAAATTCTGTTTTCTTTTTAAACAACAACAATTCTGGTGTGGACTGTCCCTTTAAGTGAGGAATGGGTTATTGCTAAAGATGTCTGTGGAGTTATGATAATTCCAAGGTCCGTTTCCCATCTTTGAAAATATGACAATGTATGACCTGGGAGAGGGGTGCTTAGTAGTGATGTCGCAAACCTAAAAATTTGGGTTCGCGAACGGCGAACGCGAAGTTCCGCAAAAGTTTGCGAACCGGGCGAACCGCCATAGACTTCAATAGGCAGGCGAATTTTAAAACCCACAAGGACTCTTTCTGGCCACAATAGTGATGGAAAAGTTGTTTCAAAGGGACTAACACCTGGACTGTGGCATGCCGGAGGGGGATCCATGGCAAAACTCCCATGGAAAATTACATAGTTGATGCAGAGTCTGGTTTTAATCCATAAAGGGCATAAATCACCTAAAATTCCTAAATTGTTTGGAATAACGTGCTTTAAAACATCAGGTATGATGTTGTATCGATCAGGTAGTGTAAGGGTTACGCCCGCTTCACAGTGCGCAGTGTAGGTGATATACCTGCCCTGTGACCATGCTTTGCAGACCAGGTATCAGTGGTCAGATGGACCCTTGCCCCAACACTGTGTGCCAGACATGCCATTATAGCAGACTTATATGGCTTTGGCGTTGCTTTTTGGTAATTAGAAGGCTGCTAAATGCCACTGCACACCACACGTGTTTTATGCCCAGCAGTGAAGGGGTTAATTAGGGAGCAGGTAGGCAGCTTGTAGAGTTAATTTAGCTTAAGTGTAGTGTAGTAGACAACCCAAAGTATTGATCTAGGCCCATTTTGGTATATTTCATGCCATCATTTCACCGCCAAATGCGATCAAATTAAAAAAAATTGTTCACTTTTTCACAAACTTTAGGTTTCTCAAAGAAATTATTTACAAACAACTTATGCAATTATGGCATACATGGTTGTAAATGCTTCTCTGGGATCCCCTTTGTTCAGAAATAGCAGACTTATATGGCTTTGGCGTTGCTTTTTGGTAATTAGAAGGCTGCTAAATGCCACTGCGCACCACACGTGTTTTATGCCCAGCAGTGAAGGGGTTAATTATGGAGCATGTAGGCAGCTTGTAGAGTTAATTTTAGCTTAAGTGTAGTGTAGTAGACAACCCAAAGTATTGATCTAGGCCCATTTTGGTATATTTCATGCCACCATTTCACCGCCAAATGCGATCAAATAAAAAAAAATTGTTCACTTTTTCACAAACTTTAGGTTTCTCACAGAAATTATTTACAAACAGCTTGTGCAATTATGGCACAAATGGTTGTAAATGCTTCTCTGGGATCCCCTTTGTTCAGAAATAGCAGACATATATGACTTTGGCGTTGCTTTCTGGTAATTAGAAGGCAGCTAAATGCTGCTGCGCATCACACGTGTATTATGGCTAGCAGTGAAGGGGTTAATTAGGTAGTTTGTAGGGAGCTTGCAGGTTTAATTTTAGCTTTAGTGTAGAGATCAGCCTCCCACCTGACACATCAGACCCCCTGATCCCTCCCAAACAGCTCCCTTCCCTCCCCCACCCCACAATTGTCCCCGCCATCTTAAGTACTGGCAGAAAGTCTGCCAGTACTAAAATAAAAGGTTTTTAATTTTTTTTTATTTTTTTTAGCATATTTACATATGCTGTGGTGTAGCATCCCCCTTAGCCACCAACCTCCCTGATCCCCCCCAAAACAGCTCTCTAACCCTCCCCATCTGCCTTATTGTTGGCCATCTTGGGTACTGGCAGCTGTCTGCTATTATTTCACAGTCAAAAAAGTGTTGTTTTTTTTTTAAATGTACACTACTGTTACACCAGATATGAGTGGTGGCACTGGGCAAGTGGGCACAGTATACGCTGTGAGCCTGACACACACGCTGGCAGGCAACTGCAATTAGATTACACAGGGAAAAAAAAAAGCAGACTGATGTTCTAGCCCTAAAAAGGGCTTTTTGGGGTGCTGTCCTTACAGCAGAGATCAGATGAGTCCTTCAGGACTGTAGTGGACACTGAATACACTAGCCTAGCTATCGATTTCCCTATTAAATCAGCAGCAGCTACACTGTCCCTCCTCTCACTAAGAATGCAGCTTCCAAATTAATCTAAAATGGATGCTGTCCAGGAGGTGGGAGGATCTGCTGCTGATTGGCTGTAATGTGTCTTCTAACTGTGAGGTAGAGGGTCAAAGTTTACTCAATGATAAAGAATAGGGGGCGGATCGAACATCGCATATGTTCGCCCGCCACGGCGAACGCGAACATGCTATGTTCGCCGGGAACTATTCGCCGGCGAACTATTCGCAACATCACTAGTGCTCAGAATTCAATATAGAAGAGATAGAGTATGTCTGATTGGAGGTTCCCTTTTACATAGGTGTTCAAACTTTGTTAGGGGTCTAGTCATGTTTCTGTTTTGTTGGTGTGTTGCTATAAAGTTGTGTACTCGTCTATAGGTAAACCAGTTTTTGAAGCATGTGAATCCTTGTTGTACAAGAGTCTCCTGGGATTTTATTTGTTCTTGTTCTATAACCTAGAGTATTGGGAAGTTAGATAAATGAGGGGGTGGGTGGTGTGACAAAGTGGACACACCTAAGTCTAATTCTCCATTGTTTATTAGTGAAGTAAGTGGGGAGGGTTTTTCAGCAGGCTTGGATACGCGATGTTCCATATCCTTGGGCCATAGATATAGTATCCCACGGTTACAGAATAGGATTCAAATCTTGTCCTCCCAGGGGCAGGTTCCACCTGTCAAGGTTATCTGCAAATCAGATTAAGGCAGATGCCTTCTTAAACTGCATAAAGGACCTATCATCCCAGGGAGTGATTGTTCCACTTCCTCTAGAGGAACAGGGTCTAGGATTCTATTCAAATCTATTTGTAGTTCCAATCACTTTTGCTGTGCTGCTGTTTTCGCACCATTTTTGTTTGGCGCAATATAAAAAAAAAAGTTTTTTATTGCGGTCATGTGACTGCTCCTCGGCACTTCCGGTTTTCGGCTTCTCTGTTCAGATCGGAGTTTGCCACGGTGAGTGTGGAGGCTGTATTTTTTTCTATCTACAGTGGCAAGTGGATTTGGGTTGTTCCTGTAACAAGGAGGTGTTTTTTGCTACCAGGTGTGTCCTGTTTTCTGTGCTAGTGGGATAGCAACTTCTGGAGGGGTAAGACCTCAGCAGAGCTGAGGGTTTTAAGTGCTTATTTATGTTTTATTGCTTCATATAAATAAACTTAACTTGGCATTAAGAATTTTTTTTGTTTTGTTAATTGTGAATTGATTCCTAATTATGGACAGTAATACTGAAGTTGATTCATTTGAAAAATGCTTATTGTGTTTGGAGGCTTAGATAGTTCCTCCTGTACAGTTTTGCTCTTCATGTTTAAATAAAACTTTAAAGTTTAAAGATAAGATGTCTCTCCCTAAGCCTTCTGTCTCTCAGGATAGTGTTATCCTAGCTATGCCTCAGCTTTCCCCTCAAGCTTCCCAAGCTTCACATGCAGTGCCCTGCGGTTCCTCTCAACTCCTATAGTTGTTCTTTCAAGGATCCCATGGATAAGAAGCTTGAGGCTTTTTTGAAGAAGATGTACATTCATCAGCGATTACAATGGCAACCTGTTGCTAATATTGCAACAGTTGCAGGGGCAGCCTCTTATTGGTGTGATGATTTATCTAATCTTATCCTAGAAGAGACTACTATAGCGGGGATTTAAGACAGGATAAAGGTTCTCAAGCTAACCAATACCTTTAATTGTGATGCCAACATGCAAGTTCTTAGGTTGGGTGCTAAGATTTTTGGTTTTACTGTTTTAGCTTGCAGAGCTCTCTGGTTAAAATCTTGGTCTGCAGATGTTACATCCAAGTCCAAGCTTCTATCTCTGACTTATAAGGGTAAAATCTTGTTTGGACCAGGTCTGGCAGAAATTATTTCTGACATTACAGGTTGAAAGGGTTCTTTCCTACCTAAGGATAAAAAGAATAGACCTAAAGATCGCAAGAATTCTAATTTTTGTTCCTTTCTTAATTTTAAGGGACAGAAGTCTTCCTCTTCCAAGTCGAATCAATCCAAGTCTTCTTGGAGTTCCAGTCAGCCTTGGAATAGGGGGAAGCAAGCTAAGAAGCCTTCCGTTGATTCTAAATCAACATGAAGGGACGCCCCTGATCCTGTAGTGGAACAAGTGGGGGCAGGCTTTCTTTTTTTCAGCAGGCTTGGATACGCGATGTTCCATATCCTTGGGCCATAGATATAGTATCCCACGGTTACAGAATAGGATTCAAATCTTGTCCTCCCAGGGGCAGGTTCCACCTGTCAAGGTTATCTGCAAATCAGATTAAGGCAGATGCCTTCTTAAACTGCATAAAGGACCTATCATCCCAGGGAGTGATTGTTCCACTTCCTCTAGAGGAACAGGGTCTAGGATTCTATTCAAATCTATTTGTAGTTCCCAAGAAGAAGGGCACTTTTCATCCCATTCTGGACTTAGTGTCTCAATTAATTCAAATGGGGAGAGAGTAAGCGCTAAAAAGCTTAAAAGGCTAGTAAAAGGTACATTTTAATACATATAAAAATTTACAAATGGCAATCAGACGCATGGATCCATGTCTGACTTAACAAAAAAAATATATATATATATAATAAACAAATCTAAAAATATCCAATGGAGTATAGCATGTGACGCTGACTTAGTGAGCCAGTGATGAGGAGTTAGGACATGTACATTCAATAATATAAACAACCTAAGTGAGTGATTGAGTGCACACAATAGCTTTCAACAAAGAAAAATAGCATTCACAAAAAATAGTGTTCACAAAAATTGGCGTACATAAAAAATGTTCAAATGTTCAACCGGTTATATGTAAGTGAATCCAGTAGTGTTTCCTCCAAAGTGACGTGTAGAAATATAACGTGAAGTCAATAATAGTAGAATGTAAACGTTGAGTGGGTCAAATTATTGTGGTTCAGCTGCTAAATTAAAAAATTGTAAATCCGTGAGGTGTATAAAAGTAAAAATAAAAATAACTTGTGAAAAAATCCACGTGGAAAACTTGAATTCAAATGATAAACAAAAGGTCAAAAATCAAAAGACAAAAATCAAAAGACAAAAATATCAAAAGACAAAAATATCAAAAGACAAAAATAGAAAATCAGTGATAATATTAAAAAGCACTAAAGATCTAGTGAAAACAAATCCTTAATTCAGATGTTAAAAATCCTTGGTAAGATCCATAACAAACAAATACATCGATAAAATACCTAAAAGGGAACAAAAGAGAAACAAATAGTGCAACACTGTATATGATATATAATATAGGTAATTAAAACCAAGCTCACCAGTATGCCAACGCGTTTCGGCCTAGACTAGGCCTTTCTCAAGACTATACTGTATCAGAAAATCTGGGAGCTTTAAGTAGGGCCAGTGTTGAAATGATTGGTGCTGTTTTGGCGCCATTTTTAGAGGCACCTCCCTTTCCTGTTTCACCCATTGCATCTCTGGGATATTTCCTATGTTATGTTTCCTGTTTCACCCATTGCATCTCTGGGATATTTCCTATTTTATGTTTCCTGTTTCACCCATTACATCTCTGGGATATTTCCTATGTTATGTTTCCTGTTTCACCCATTGCATCTCTGGGATATTTCCTATGTTATGTTTCCTGTTTCACCCATTGCATCTCTGGGATATTTCCTATGTTATGTTTATGTTTTCCCATCTTAAAGGTTAATTGGTTCCTATTATTGCCACAGATTCTAGTATAAATCTAGATTTTCCTATTTATTTGTTTTTTATTTTCATTATTAGGTAATAGTAGCGTTTTGTCAATGTTGTTATTATTATATTCTGTGTTAACTCAGCTAGTTTTCTGGGCGGGTTTCCCCTTTCTTTGGGCTCAAATTGCTTATTTATTTACATGGACTGGTTCTCATTTATGAATTGCCCCTGTTGATGTCAAAAACTTAATTTCAAATGCGATCTTATTTTGAAAATTGCTATGACCGGAAGTGGCCTGGTATCGCGGCATCAACTTCCGTTTTAGCTTTTGGGAGACATTGTTTATTCGATTCACTGGTCTCTATCATGTGACCGGAAGTTCTTTGGTCCACCGGTCTGCATCATATGACCGGAAGGTGCAGCATCATATTCCCCATTGACTTATGGGATATGTAGTTCCCTCACTTATTAGGACTACAGATCTTTCTCAGATATTCGGTATTACCCGATCTTACTATGGCTCATTGTCTCTGTGTCTATAACATATAATGTCAGAGTCAATGTGCCAATATGTAATAGAATCGGTTACTGGGAATAGTCAATTCTTTGAATAATGTATGTAATTTCTTACAATGCTAATCTGTCACTGCTTATAGTAAAACTGCTTCTAATAAAACTCGCTATATTAATTCTAAGCACATTCTTGGATCCTAATAAAACTCACTTTCTTAATTCTAGGCACATTCTTGGATCCTAATATTGAATAGCTTTACAATTTACTTTTATTTGTTCATACTTTCGTAATGGATAGCCGTTTCACTGCTTCCTTCTAGTTCTTTTGAAAATAAAGCCTATGGGTATTCTCAAGGAGCCATTGAGTCATATATGACCTTGATAAAGTATAGACCTGCAATGTTTATCTAACTTAACATTGTGAGACGTTTATTGCATCCTAATGCTGTATCTCACCGCCGATGGTGGGATGACAAACTGTAATGTCTCAAGAGGGATCAAGGATCTTCCTATCTGTTCACAGTGAAGGTGTAAGCTCAAATCTAATTGGGAGGGTTTCATTACATTTGTATGTGTATATAAAGGACTTTAGGTGACCATTAACCAGAAATCAGCTGGTGTAAGATCAGACGTAAATACACTCAAAGTGATGGCTTCTGTTTGACTTTGGGGCAGACGTGGGGTAGAGGATACAAGATACAAAATCTTCAAATTATGATATTTCATTTCACACATTAAGTAGTCCTACATTTGGACATTGTCGCAATTCTTTAGGTCTATTATTCCTGTGTATGGATCTGTTGCCAGGTGTTAATTACTTGACAAATGTACTTATGCTTGTATATTTACTCATTGGTGCTGATGTATCTTTGTGACTAAATTGTCCTATGCCTGATGTTATGTTTCTCTCTCTGATATGATTTTGTTCTTTAATGAGCGACTAACATTTTGTAATACAGAACAAGTATTATGCCCACTCTGAATTTTTACATTTCCCTTGGTTTTTATAGGAAACGGAGAGGGTTAGTATTTTCGATTTTCACTTCCACTCTAGTTTATAGCTTTCATGTATTCAATCTCCCTTTATAGGTACATAGAAAATAGTGATGAATGCAGAGGTAAATATTTAGTTGGGATACTGTGTGGGGTAACCAACTTAGCGGTCGCATGTTGGGATCCTATCTCTCTAACTTAGGTCATATCATATTTGAACACTCAGAGATGGATGGTGGTTGTTATTTAATAGATGTCATTTAATGGAGATCAGGTGTGCAAGGTCTTCTTTCTGATTTAAACCTCTAGGGTATAGACAGTCCATCATAAATATCCATCTTGACTCATTGAATAGTAGTTTTTGCTCATGGTTTCCTCCTCTCCAGTCTTTTTTGACCTTCTGTATCCCAAAATAACTAAAATCTTTCAGATTCCCCTTGTGGGTAGTTGCAAAATGCTTGTAGAGTGGGGTATCTATTCTGCCTTTCTCTATGCATAGGATGTGTCCCCTGATCCTATCTTTGAGGGCCCTTGATGTCTGCCCTATATATTGTAATCCGCAGGAGCAGGAAACTAGATAGATCACATTTTTGTCGCTACATCTGATCAACTCTTTGATCCTATGTTTCTCGTTTCTCTGATGTGATGAGAAAATATCAGTTTTTCGTCCGTTCTTACAAGCTTTACAGCTTGGACATGGGTAGAAGCCTTTAATGCTTTTTCCTTGGTGATTGGTCGTGTCGTTATTATTTCCTTTCCTAGGTATACTAGGAGCTATCGTCGTTTTCAGGTTCCTAGTTCTCCTATAAATGAATCTCGGATGTGGATTCAGCCTTTCCCCAATCACGTCATCATCTTTAAGTATCGCCCAATGTTTCTTAATAATCTTTTCCAGGATGGATCTGTTCTCACAGTACTCGGATATCATAGGCACGTTGATTGTTTCATCATCCCAGGTTTTTCTTGGTTTGTTTTTATAACTCAGGAGGTTCTCTCTCTTGATCTTACTGACTTCTTCGATTTTATCATCCAACGACTTATTGTCATACCCTCTTTCCAAGAAACGTTGTTTCAGTATGTCAGCCTGTGCAGTCCATTGTTCTATAGTAGAACAATTTTTCTTGACCCTCAAGAATTGGCCCTTGGGTATATTTGACTTCCAGGTGGGATGATGGCAGCTTGTGTTATGGATATAGTTGTTACAGTCAACCTCCTTGAAGAAGGTTGACGTCTCGAGCTTCCCATCTTTCACTTCAATTCTCAGATCCAGAAAGTCCAGTTTCTCTTGGCTGTATTGGTATGTAAACTTAAGATTCTTTTCGTTGTGGTTCATTACATTGATAGTATGTAGCAGATCTTCCAATGTTCCACTCCAAATCAAAAAGATGTCATCTATATATCTTGAATATAGGACCAGGTTGATCAGATGTAGCGACAAAAATGTGATCTATCTAGTTTCCTGCTCCTGCGGATTACAATATATAGGGCAGACATCAAGGGCCCTCAAAGATAGGATCAGGGAACACATCCTATGCATAGAGAAAGGCAGAATAGATACCCTACTCTACAAGCATTTTGCAACTACCCACAAGGGGAATCTGAAAGATTTTAGTTATTTTGGGATACAGAAGGTCAAAAAAGACTGGAGAGGAGGAAACCATGAGCAAAAACTACTATTCAATGAGTCAAGATGGATATTTATGATGGACTGTCTATACCCTAGAGGTTTAAATCAGAAAGAAGACCTTGCACACCTGATCTCCATTAAATGACATCTATTAAATAACAACCACCATCCATCTCTGAGTGTTCAAATATGATATGACCTAAGTTAGAGAGATAGGATCCCAACATGCGACCGCTAAGTTGGTTACCCCACACAGTATCCCAACTAAATATTTACCTCTGCATTCATCACTATTTTCTATGTACCTATAAAGGGAGATTGAATACATGAAAGCTATAAACTAGAGTGGAAGTGAAAATCGAAAATACTAACCCTCTCCGTTTCCTATAAAAACCAAGGGAAATGTAAAAATTCAGAGTGGGCATAATACTTGTTCTGTATTACAAAATGTTAGTCGCTCATTAAAGAACAAAATCATATCAGAGAGAGAAACATAACATCAGGCATAGGACAATTTGGTCACAAAGATACATCAGCACCAATGAGTAAATATACAAGCATAAGTACATTTGTCAAGTAATTAACACCTGGCAACAGATCCATACACGGGAATAATAGACCTAAAGAATTGCGACAATGTCGTATTGAATACACCCAGCTTTGTCAAACTGAACACATTCAGCATGACAACTTTAAAATTGTCATATTGAACTAAAAAAGTATCATAGAAAAGAAAAAAACCTGTATTCATACACTGGTCTATACATAACAATCCAATGTAGGACTACTTAATGTGTGAAATGAAATATCATAATTTGAAGATTTTGTATCTTGTATCCTCTACCCCACGTCTGCCCCAAAGTCAAACAGAAGCCCTCACTTTGAGTGTATTTACGTCTGATCTTACACCAGCTGATTTCTGGTTAATGGTCACCTAAAGTCCTTTATATACACATACAAATGTAATGAAACCCTCCCAATTAGATTTGAGCTTACACCTTCACTGTGAACAGATAGGAAGATCCTTGATCCCTCTTGAGACATTACAGTTTGTCATCCCACCATCGGCGGTGAGATACAGCATTAGGATGCAATAAACGTCTCACAATGTTAAGTTAGATAAACATTGCAGGTCTATACTTTATCAAGGTCATATATGACTCAATGGCTCCTTGAGAATACCCATAGGCTTTATTTTCAAAAGAACTAGAAGGAAGCAGTGAAACGGCTATCCATTACGAAAGTATGAACAAATAAAAGTAAATTGTAAAGCTATTCAATATTAGGATCCAAGAATGTGCCTAGAATTAAGAAAGTGAGTTTTATTAGGATCCAAGAATGTGCTTAGAATTAATATAGCGAGTTTTATTAGAAGCAGTTTTACTATAAGCAGTGACAGATTAGCATTGTAAGAAATTACATACATTATTCAAAGAATTGACTATTCCCAGTAACCGATTCTATTACATATTGGCACATTGACTCTGACATTATATGTTATAGACACAGAGACAATGAGCCATAGTAAGATCGGGTAATACCGAATATCTGAGAAAGATCTGTAGTCCTAATAAGTGAGGGAACTACATATCCCATAAGTCAATGGGGAATATGATGCTGCACCTTCCGGTCATATGATGCAGACCGGTGGACCAAAGAACTTCCGGTCACATGATAGAGACCGGTGAATCGAATAAACAATGTCTCCCAAAAGCTAAAACGGAAGTTGATGCCGCGATACCAGGCCACTTCCGGTCATAGCAATTTTCAAAATAAGATCGCATTTGAAATTAAGTTTTTGACATCAACAGGGGCAATTCATAAATGAGAACCAGTCCATGTAAATAAATAAGCAATTTGAGCCCAAAGAAAGGGGAAACCCGCCCAGAAAACTAGCTGAGTTAACACAGAATATAATAATAACAACATTGACAAAACGCTACTATTACCTAATAATGAAAATAAAAAACAAATAAATAGGAAAATCTAGATTTATACTAGAATTTGTGGCAATAATAGGAACCAATTAACCTTTAAGATGGGAAAACATAAACATAACATAGGAAATATCCCAGAGATGCAATGGGTGAAACAGGAAACATAACATAGGAAATATCCCAGAGATGCAATGGGTGAAACAGGAAACATAACATAGGAAATATCCCAGAGATGCAATGGGTGAAACAGGAAACATAAAATAGGAAATATCCCAGAGATGCAATGGGTGAAACAGGAAACATAACATAGGAAATATCCCAGAGATGCAATGGGTGAAACAGGAAAGGGAGGTGCCTCTAAAAATGGCGCCAAAACAGCACCAATCATTTCAACACTGGCCCTACTTAAAGCTCCCAGATTTTCTGATACAGTATAGTCTTGAGAAAGGCCTAGTCTAGGCCGAAACGCGTTGGCATACTGGTGAGCTTGGTTTTAATTACCTATATTATATATCATATACAGTGTTGCACTATTTGTTTCTCTTTTGTTCCCTTTTAGGTATTTTATCGATGTATTTGTTTGTTATGGATCTTACCAAGGATTTTTAACATCTGAATTAAGGATTTGTTTTCACTAGATCTTTAGTGCTTTTTAATATTATCACTGATTTTCTATTTTTGTCTTTTGATATTTTTGTCTTTTGATTTTTGTCTTTTGATTTTTGACCTTTTGTTTATCATTTGAATTCAAGTTTTCCACGTGGATTTTTTCACAAGTTATTTTTATTTTTATACACCTCACGGATTTACAATTTTTTAATTTAGCAGCTGAACCACAATAATTTGACCCACTCAACGTTTACATTCTACTATTATTGACTTCACGTTATATTTCTACACGTCACTTTGGAGGAAACACTACTGGATTCACTTACATATAACCGGTTGAACATTTGAACATTTTTTATGTACGCCAATTTTTGTGAACACTATTTTTTGTGAATGCTATTTTTCTTTGTTGAAAGCTATTGTGTGCACTCAATCACTCACTTAGGTTGTTTATATTATTGAATGTACATGTCCTAACTCCTCATCACTGGCTCACTAAGTCAGCGTCACATGCTATACTCCATTGGATATTTTTAGATATTTTTAGATTTGTTTATTATATATATATATATTTTTTTTGTTAAGTCAGACATGGATCCATGCGTCTGATTGCCATTTGTAAATTTTTATATGTATTAAAATGTACCTTTTACTAGCCTTTTAAGCTTTTTAGCGCTTACTCTCTCCCCATTTTAACTTTTGTATTGTTAGCCTACTAGGAGGCTATATAGTTAGTAAGCTTAAGGCCCTGGGTGTAGCGCTCGGTCCACTTCTCCTGTCTCAATTAATTCCTCAGGGTTCTGTCCTTCAAGATGGAGACCATCCATTCTATTCTTCCTTTGGTCCAAAAGGGTCAGTTCATGATGACCATAGATCTTCATGTTCCTATTCACAGGGATCATTACCAGTATCTAAGGTTTGACTTCCTGGACAAACATTTCCAGTTTGTTGCCCTTCCTTTTGGCCTTGCTACAGCTTCTAGAATTTTTACAAAGGTTCTGGGGGCTCTTCTGGCAGTGGTGTGGTCCCAGGGTATTGCTGAGGGGCCTTATCTAGACGACATTCTAGTTCAAGCTCCATCTTTTCATCTAGCAAGATCTCATACCGAGATGATGCTGTCCTACGTTCCCAAGGGTGGAAAGTGAATCTGGGAAAGGGTTCCCTTGTTCCAGATACAAGGGTCTGTTTCTTGGGAGCAATCATAGATTCCCTGTCTATGAAGATCTTTCTGACGGACGTCAGAAAATCCAAGCTTCATGTTTCTTGCCTGTCTCTCTAGTCTGCTATTCGTCCATCTGTGGCTCAATGCATGGAGGTGATTGGACTGATGGTTTCCTCCATTGACATCATTCCTTTTGCTCGGTTCCATCTAAGGCCTCTGCAGCTATGCATGCTCAGTCAATGGAATGGGGACCACTCAGATCTCTTGCAGAAGATCAATTTGGATTCCCCAACAAGAGTCTCACTCTCATGGTGGGTTTCACAGGACCATCTGTCTCAGGGCACATGCTTCCTGAGGCCTTTCTGGGTGATTGTGACCACGGACGCCAGCCTGTTAGGCTGGGGAGCAGTTTGGGGTTTCTTAAAGACACAGGGTCTGTGGACTCCAGAGGAGTCGTCTCTTCCAATAAACATCTTGGAGTTGAGAGCAATTTTCTATGCTTTAATAGCTTGGCCTCAACTAGCTTTGGTCCGATTTATCAGATTTTCAACATCACCTCGGTGGCCTACATCAATCACCACGGAGGTGTCTAACATTCTCCAGTGGGCGGAGTCTCACGATTGCCATCACTCTACCATCCACATACCAGGGGTGGACAAATGAGAGGCCGATTTTCTGAACAGGCAGACTTTTCATCCCGGAGAGTGGGCTCTCCACCCAGAGGTTTTCACAATGATAACTCTCAGGTGGGGGTTTCGGAGTTGGATCTGATGGCGTCTCGTCAAAGCGCCAAGCTTCCAAAGTATGGTTGAGGGTTAAGAGATCCTCAAGCCGTTCTGGTGGATGCTCTAGCAGTTCCTTGGAGTTTCAATCTAGCATACTTGTTTCCTCCGTTTGCATTGCTTCCACGAGTAATTGAACGCGTCAAACGTAAGAGAGAGCTTCTGTGATTCTAATAGCTCTTGCATGGCCTCACAGGATCTGGTTCGCGGATCTGGTGATGATGTCATCTCTTCCGCCATGGAGGTTACCTTTCAGGAAGGACCTTCTACTTCAGGGTCCCTTTCTTCATCCAAATCTGGTTTCTCTGAAGCTGACTGCATGGAGATTGAGCGTCTAAGTTTAGCTATACGTGGCTTCTCTGAGAAAGTCATAGATACTATGCTTCAGGCTCGTAAACCGGTTACTCGCAGAATTTACCATAGGGTATGGTGTAAATACCTTCATTGGTGTGATTAAAAAGGTTTTTCTTGGAACAAAGTAAGGGATCCTCAAATTTTTGCTTTTCTTCAGGAGGGCCTGGAGATGGGTTTGTCAGTCAGTATTTTGAAGGGTCAGATTTCTGCTCTGTCTATTCTTCTGCATAAACGTCTGGCAGTTCTGCCAGATGTTCAGTCTTTTGTTCAGGCCTTGGTCAGAATCAGGCCTGTGTTTAAATCTGTTGCTCCTCCTTGGAGTCTTAACCTTGTTCTTAGAGTTTTGCAGCAGGCTCCGTTTGACCAATGCATTCTTTTAGTATTAAATTACTATCTTGGAAGGTTTTGTTTCTTCTTGCTATTTCTTCTGCTTGCAGTGTTTCCTTACTTTCGGCTCTGCAGTGTGATTTTTCTTACCTTATTTTTCATGCTGATATTGCGGTCCTTCGTACTTAGCTGGGGTTTCTCCCTAAGGTAGTGTCGGATCGCAATATTAATCAGGAAATTGTTGTTCCTCCTTTTTGTCCTAACCCTTTTTCCCAGAAGGAACTTCTTTTCCATAACTTGGATGTTGTGCATGCTCTTAAATTTTACCTTCAAGCAACTAAACATTTTCGGCAGACTTCTGCCCTGTTTATTGTTTTCTCTGGTAAGTGTAGGGGTCATAAGGCTACTTCTGCCACTCTTTCTCTCTGGTTGAGAAGTGTTATCCGTTTAGCTTATGAGATAGCTGGACAGCAGCCTCCTGAGAAAATTACAGCTCATTCCACTAGAGCTATTTCATCTTTATGGCCTTACAAAAATGAAGCTTTTGTGCAGCAAATATGTAAGGCGGCCACTTGGTCCTCTATTCATACATTTTACAAATTCTACAAATTTAATACTTTTGCCTCAGCTGAGGCTTCTTTTGGGAGAAAGGTTCTTCAAGCGGTGGTGCCTTCAGTTTAGGTCCGCCTGTCTTGTTCTCCCTCCCTATTCATTCTGTATTCTTTAGCTTGGGTATTGGTTCCCACTAGTAATTAAAATGTTTCGTGGACTCTCCATGCCATAGGAAAGAAAACAAAATGTATGCTTACCTGATACGATACATTTATTTCTGTGCATGGAGAGTCCATGACCCACTCTTATTCAAATTAAGACGGCAGTTTTTTACACCTCTATACCCTTGTGTTATCTTCTTTTTCTATTTCCCTTCGGCCGAATGACTGGGGGCTATGGGTAAGGGAAGTGATACTTAACAGCTCTGCTGGGGTGCTCTTCGCCTCCTCCTGCTGGCCAGGAGTAAAATAAACAACTAGTAATTAAAATGTTTCGTTGATTCTCCATGCCCAGAAATAAATAAATTTATCAGGTAAGCATAAATTTTGTTTTTTGTTTTATACCATAACTTAAATAATGCTACATACAGTAATAAATTAACAAAAATAAGTGCATAGCCATTTGTTAGGTGTCCCCTTCAGGGGGTAAGTGTCAGTGCAGGCCAAAGCCTGGGGCCTAGTGTACCACCTGAGGCATATGTAGATTACCTGATAAGGGCCCCTTAGAATGACTCAGACCACGCAGCATTATGATCGAAAGCCAATTCTGTTTATTGCACAGTGCAAGCCTTTCTTATAGTGACATACAGGGTTAAGGGGATGACACGTTAGGACCGCGTCATCTTACACAGTTATACAGAGCAATTTACAAGGAAAAACTGGAACATGAGTTTCTCATAACAATATTTACAGAGTCATAACAAACTACCATCTGCAGAGACAACCAAGTGTCTAAAGCCTCTTGTTTACATTATCTTATTCTATCTTACTTCTAGGCATTAGGCCAGGGTACATTGGCAAGGCCGAATAGCTAAAGAAACTCATAACATGCATATAATTCTCACTGCATAATACTCCAGTATAATAAAGTCTATTCATTACAAAATGGCTGCGAGGAACAAGATGGCTGCGAAGAACAAGATGGCTGCCATCAGGTTCATATTACCCCTAACATACCATCCTTTTATTCTAACAGAATAACATAAAAATAGACAGGCATAGAAAATTAGTAAAGCCTTACTAAAGAGAAAAATATTCCTATGTCATGATATACTGTTATAGACTAATTGTCACTGCATATAGGTACAGTCCCTCCAATACCTTCCATCTATCCTCCAGCCCTCCCAAAACTACCGGTCTACCAGCACAGAAACCCAACCAGCCCCCCATCTACCCCCAAACAACGCTGCATCTTCTATCTCTCCACCTGCATTGCTAGCACCCCCCAATATGTCCAACAGTTCCTTTTCCACAGTAAAGCATGACATAGCAACAGCACAACTGTCTCTAGGTGGCCTCTGAATACTTTAAGAACAGTCTTTGTCCATTTGAGAGCGCTGCACCTTGACACTTTGCTATAATACAGTTCTCCAACAGTTCATTTGCAGTAGGGGTGCTTATCCACGGTTCTTCCGCAGGGAGATACTGGAAATCTGATGGTTTGTTCATGGGGTAGACAAGGCAACCAGTGGATACCCATGGCAAGCAGACACTCGAGTCACAGGGAGCCTAGGAAGCAAACAGAAACAGTACAGGATGAGTACACACCGCAATACAATCACAATTATGTCCAAATAAAACGTCACTTTCATCCTATGTCATTTAAAATCAAACAAAACATTGTTGATATATAATACAACCTAAATACATTGACATTTCTCAGAGAATAATTTACAACTTCTCTATACACTTTTAAATGATACTTCATGAATACTACGCAAGTGAAAACCTGTCAGACTTCCTCAAGGGCCTGAATGTTTATGCTAAAACTTATGCTAAGGCCTGCCCTGTTGTCAGAATGGAAAAAAGAAAACAGTCAATGAAAATAAATGAATTTCTTTACAATATCACTTTGAACTTCTAAAAAATAAAAGAACCTTGTGTTGCTTTATTCTGGATGGCTGTTATCTATAATGCTTATAATTCTCCAACCATGATCCTAATATTCAACAATCTCATCTGATATAAACACTACTAGTTTACTAATTATTTTATGCAACCTAAATTCTCTCACACTCCTGTATGAGGACAGCATATAAACAGAACATCATTTAAAACTACAAGCTCTTTTAAAGGTAAACACATCTTGATGGTAAGAATTACTCTCTTTGAAAAACATCAGGAATGACCAAATTCACTTTGCAGATACCATACTAATTAAAAAAAAAGGAAAAAAATACCTCTGCTTTCATAAACTATAATTATGCTATTCCCTGAACAAACATTTCTCTGTATATTCACTATAAACTTCTAGCTTAGACGTGTCCTCCTTATGTTCTAAAGGGTGAAGGGTCTAAAATATTATTCTATGTTGCAGCATTTTCCTTAAACCTATTTTCTATACTCAGTGGGCCATTCAACAGAGTACAATACTGCGAAGTTCACAGTTACACTTATCTAAAGGGTTACTTTGTTACGCACATAAACTACCATGTGCACTAATACCAATGAAGCATATGATTTCTTAGACCAAATATGATCAATAAAAATAAAACAAATACAAGAAAATACAAAACAAGCAATATAAGGAATGGAGTTAAAACAATACTTCCCTAATTTAATTGGTTGATCCTGTAACAGCATAACAGGACTTCCATATCGAGCGGTAAGGCACAGTCCAGAGAAAGATAGTCTTTATGTCCTGAAGACACACATCAGAGAAAACAGTCATGGATTACCCAGAGTCCAGTTCTGGGGCTGGTACCAGTATGCAAAGCAAAGAATGGATCCAAAGATAGTTCAGTAACTTTTTTTACTGCAGTATGATGGTTAAAACAAGCTTGACAAAAGGTCTTTCATCTTTATCTTTTCTTTCTTTAAAGGTTTACTCGCTTTCAATCTTTAATCTTTTGAAGAGTGCACTTATGGAATTTTGCCTGTACAGATTTTACCTAAATATGGAAACTCAAAAATAATTCAGTTAGTGTGTTTCAATCTCTGAAGACAGCATACTCTCATCCTGCAAATACAAATATAGTGTTAAGAACCACATAGAAAAATAAAACATTTTAGGCATCTGAAATTAACACAATAACATTGTACGAGGAGATTCAAAACGTTGTAGGTTCACCTCCTAAAAATAATCTCCTCCATTACATAAAGATATTCATCAATACTCATCAATACTTCCCCCATGTTTGCGTGAAACATCTCATGTGACACGCAAACACAAGATAACAAGAAACTAAACGATAAATCATGCACTCCACTCATGCAGAGACAATTCTCAATAGCAAGCAAAATGCTTTAATATCACACAAAGAAAGCAATCACAGCAGATGCCCAAGAAACTTAAGTTGCAGATTGCACAAATAAAATTGCGCTTATTTGGGAAAGATCAGATAACCACAGTAGCCACTGTTAAAGGGACATTCTAGGATAAATGAAAATTCATTATTCAGATAGGACTTTTAATTCTAACCAACCTTCCTAGATTAAACCAAACATAGGTAGGCTTATATGCCAATTTTTTAAACCTTTGAGGACTGCCTCTTATCACAGGCTGTATAAATCTCATTACAACATCAAGAGACAGAATACACGTAAGCCATATAAATAAAACCAAAACTGTGAACAGATAAATTAGCTAGTTATATAAATGCAGTAGAATCAGATAAACTGTGCATCATTTGTTTTAGGGGTGTTTATTTCTAGACACCTTATAGACCACGGCTTAGCTGTTAAGCAGCAGTCAAAGTCATTTCAATAATAGTGGTAGACTAGTTAATAACCAAATAACTATATATATTTTAAAGTGTCACTGGAATCACTTCATTAAATAATATCTCCTTTATTTATTGAACGCAGTGGGGGTTATTTTAAATAACAAAGAGTTATATCTGTGAGATACAGTTTGACAGCCACAGAAATAAAATTATCATTTTTTAAGCTATATTCTATGACAGAATATAATATAAATACTTGTTTCTTTGTAGTGAGCAATTTATAGTTATCATTTTTTATAACATAGAACACCAGTACTGCCGCTTTAAATGTACAGTGCAAATTGTTCTCTCTGTAACAAAGCCAAAAAAAAAACCAAAACATGCACAGTGTTATCAGTCTTTCTCAAGGATAGTAAGGCAAGCTCAAAGTTTCATTTCTACTTAAAGGAGAAACACTGTTTACTGCTTAAAAATATAAAATTCACACTAAAACTTGATAAATGCTAATTAGTTTAACCACAACAAAATTATTGGATTTAACGTTGTATATAATTGATATTCACCATTCTGCAGTTCTCCAGCCAAATATAACAACCGTATATAACACAAAAAAAATAAGCTTTCTGAAAAAGAAATACTAATACAATTTCCCCTTTAAATTAATCCCAATGATCCTTATAATAAAAAAAATGTATACTGACGTTCATTAAATAGCCTAAACAAGCATAAGCAGCATAAGAACGCACTCACAGTGGGATGCAGGCTAATTAAAGGGACATTTTAACCAAATTAAAAATAATCTTTAATTGAAACTGCTAACACAGTGAAATACACTAGTGTTAGGCTTACAGTAAACCTCATCGTCTTTTATGTAAATATTCCCTTAAATTCTCAGATGTTATACCAGTTTTCCTGTATCCCTTTAAATATTTTCACTCCTCTGTTTTTTCTCGTTTTTTTTTTTCTTTTCTGAGCTATGTGCGTGCTCAGTGGTGGCCCCCCTTCTTTGCCTGCTACATTCTTTAACACAGAGATTTCTCTATTTATCAAACAGCAGTACTTACTGACAGTGTTTTTAAAAAAATATTTCTGTCTTTTGCAGAAACTATTAACTCTTCTTTTCTTTTACCTTATACATGTAATTTTCTCTGTGCATTCTTATCTATGAGCAGTTCCCCTTTCTCAATACAATAATAACATGCACAGCCACTTAATATTTTCTACGCACAGCATAATTTTATATAGAAGCAAAAGCAAGCATCAGATATCAACATGAGCCTCAGGTGGGTAGCAAAACTCTATTATGGGAATGAATATGGGAAACTTCAAAACACGTGAGACTTACTCACTTCACTGCCAAGTTCGCCCGGGGGACCTTATCTTAAAAGAACCTCCCGTCGACTGGCATACATATATTACTTGCGCGCTTATCACCGACAGGACTCACAATACCTGTCGTGTCCCAGCACAGGACTGATTACCTGTCTGGAGGGGTATCACAACTGCCGGCAGGACTTTAACCTCCGCAAACCTGTGCTTCAACCACAGGAACCCCTTTAACCTTATATCATTATCATCAACACCTATTACCAGACTAAATTTAGGTTCAAATTCACAGAAAGAAAGCATGGTAAAAGCACTCATAGTTACTCCCTGCGAATCCCACTGTCCTGACGCCAAAACTGTTAGGTGTCCCCTTCAGGGGGTAAGTGTCAGTGCAGGCCAAAGCCTGGGGCCTAGTGTACCACCTGAGGCATATGTAGATTACCTGATAAGGGCCCCTTAGAATGACTCAGACCACGCAGCATTATGATCGAAAGCCAATTCTGTTTATTGCACAGTGCAAGCCTTTCTTATAGTGACATACAGGGTTAAGGGGATGACACGTTAGGACCGCGTCATCTTACACAGTTATACAGAGCAATTTACAAGGAAAAACTGGAACATGAGTTTCTCATAACAATATTTACAGAGTCATAACAAACTACCATCTGCAGAGACAACCAAGTGTCTAAAGCCTCTTGTTTACATTATCTTATTCTATCTTACTTCTAGGCATTAGGCCAGGGTACATTGGCAAGGCCGAATAGCTAAAGAAACTCATAACATGCATATAATTCTCACTGCATAATACTCCAGTATAATAAAGTCTATTCATTACAAAATGGCTGCGAGGAACAAGATGGCTGCGAAGAACAAGATGGCTGCCATCAGGTTCATATTACCCCTAACACCATTAGTAACACAAACTAGGGTTCTGGGGAAAACAACAGTTGGGGTTGACAATGTGAGATTATAGCAGACCTGGGAAAAAATTTTATAACTATCATCTCTCATCTATCTTTCTCCACTCCCTCCTCTCTTCAAGCTCTCTTTTTACCCCCTCCCTTCTCTCTCAGGCCATATATTCTGTTTACAATCTTTCTCTTTTCACTCCTTTCTTTTCTCCACTCTTTCTTAACGCTATCTTTTCTCCACCTTTTCCCCTCCAATCTCTCTCTGCCCCAGTTTACCCTCTCAGAAGTAACAGTCTAAGCGCTAATGGGGTCCTTATATCCCTAGAGGAATAACATATCCTTGTCCTTTCATGGATATATAATATCCCTTTAGATAATATTTGTAGACATTCACTCAGTAACTTTCACTCCCCAATGGCTAGTGGAAATGTTGAGCCCTGTATGTATGTGTGTGTATGTGTGTGTATGTGTGTGTATATATATATATATGTTATATAAGATATACTAAGATTAAAAGCAAAACTGGAAGAGTTAGTTACCTCATCTGTCCAGGTACCACGGCAAGTTCTCTCCAAAAACCTGGGTCCCTAATACAGCCGTACAAATGCCAGCTCTCAATAAAAAAAAACTGGGAACAAGTCAGGGTTCACAGACTTATGTAATCACCCTAGACATACAGTATACAAAACACGGAAGGGAACTGCACTCTCAGACTTGACTAGGTACACATCCCATAATCCGGCAACATGCACAGCCCTTGGTGCTCAATAGCACTGACAGGTAGCTGTACCGTCCCCAGAGTCCCAGGCAGTTAACCCAAGACAAGACTGGGTGCAAGGCCCATAGGAAAAATTATAAAACAAATTTTTCCCTATGGGCCTTGCACCCAGACTTGTCTAGGGTTAACTGCCTGGGACTCTGGTGATGGTACAGCTACCTGTGAGTGCTATTAAAGCCCTTTTTAGTCCTTTTATTTTCTAACACCTGAGACCTTATATCGTTGAGCCCTTATAACTTATTATTGTAATTTTTTGAAGTTGCGCTATCCCGACACGCATTAAATTGCACTTGAGCGAACACTTTTACTTTCAACTTGTAATACGTGTGTTTCTTTCCTAAGATATGGAGATGTCATCAATTACTAGTGGGAATATAACTCCTGGCCAGCAGAAGGAGGCAAAGAGTACCACAGCAAAGCTGTTAAGTGTCACTCCCCTACCCATAATCCCCAGTCATTCTCTTTGCCTCTGTCAATGGAGGAGTTGAAGTTTGGTGTCTGAAGAAAATTGGATTTCTTTTGCTACAAGCAAGATTTTTTGGGTCTAGCCACGTTAATCTCTTCAGTAGGGTAGTAGTGGCTTTAAAGCAGTTAGGAACTTGTGAGGTGGGCCTTGCTGCGTTTTCCTAACATGTTGCTGCCCTAGTATAGAAAGCAAGAGTAGGTTTACTTTTTTCTACAGGTCTCTGTAAGGAGGTTGTGTCCTCTCACACCTTGTAGGCTGTCCTGCCGGACGGATAGATTACAGGTAAGTGCCTTTTTGTCTTCTAGGTATGGGAGACTGTGCACTTTATAAGGTTGAGCTGCAACATTATATGGCACATGTGTATCCTTCATAAGGATATTGACAGGCAGGGAGCAGGCACTTATGTGTGACTAGAGACCAGGGGTTTATTACTTTTATTGTTTTTAAAGTATATAACTTTTACTTTGCTGTGGGTTATGCTAAGCAATCTACTAACACACTTTGTTCTTATAGTGTTTTGTTCATGCTATGTTTTTGGTAGAACTAAATATTAGCTGCTCTGCTAGGGTACGCAGTTTGGGAAGCAGCCTTGTCTCCACAATTTAAGCAGCGCACTGTTCGTTGTGGAGATTTATGTTAAAACACTGACGCTGACGTTTTATGGGCTGATATGTATCATTAAGATGGGCTGAACTAACATATGAGTAACCGTTATGCCCTCTAGGAGAATTATGGGGCTAACGGTCTTCCGTCATTACAGACATAGTGGCTGGAATGAAGCTGCAATATTGCAGAGTGTGTGTAAAGATGTGTGCTTGTATGCGGCAGGGTTTTCGTCAGCAGGTCACTTGACCCGCTTTTCCGCTTTGGTCTCAGACATGATCAGCTAGCGGAGTGGCATCTTCTCTGATGCCATTATTTTCACCTTAAGCTTTAACACTTCAGTCAGGCTGAGGTGTAGGGATAATTATTTGTCTGTCTACCTAGCTTAGTGCTAGACTTTTTCTCAAGCCCTATCAGTGTTCTTTTTAAAGTGGAAGTATATAACACATTTACATATTAAAATGTTAAAATAAAGGAATTTTATTTTTATTCTGAACTAAGGTCATGGAGACTCTGTGTTTTGTTATTTATGTATGTTATGTATTGAAGCACAAATTATTCCTTATGCATTTCTGTGCTGCTTGCTTAGCTAGAACTTTCTTAGAGATAAGTTGTTGCCCGCTGAACCCAATGTCTCTCAGGTTAATGCTGTTCAGGCAATGCCACATCTTTCTCCTTAAACGTCCCAAGCCTCACTGGCGTCACATGCTCCTGGAGGAGTTTATTTGCCTGCAGAAATTGCTGCATAGATATCATCAGCGGTATCTGCTATCTAGGTTAAAGGGAAGACGCAAGAGGAACATAAGAGATTCAGATAGTAGGGTTTCTGTCCCATCTACTGCTACGCAGGTTGTCCTTCCTCATAAGTCTGATTAAGAGAATACTTCGGTAGCCTCTGAGGGTGAAATCTCAGATTTGGACAGTATATAATTCCTTCATCTGATGCTGAAGTAGTAACCTTCAGATTTATGCTTGAACACCTCGTGTATTGATAAAGAAGCTTTTGGCAACTTTGGACGATACTGATACTCCTGTCAACCCTAGGAAGTTTAGTAAACTTTACAATTTCTATGATGTTCCTTCCTATGTGGAAGTGTTTCTAGACCATGCTATGGAGATTTTTTACAGGAATAGGAGAAGCCAGGGATACCTTTCTCCCTGTCTCCTGTCTTTTAAAAGATGTTTCCTGTCGCAGACTCAATTAAAGATCATGGTGCATAGTGCCTTAAGTAGAAGGGGCCATTTCTTCTATGGCTCTGAGAACTACAATCCCTATAGAGGATAGCTGCTCCTTTACGGATTCATGGACAAGAAGCTGGAGGCTTATTTGATCATCTAGGTATTCAATGGAAACCTGCAGTTCGTATGGCCACTGCGTCAAGTGCAGCATCTTTTTGGTGCAACGCTTTGTCTAAATAGAATGGGAGCCAAGATATCTGGCTTCGCTATGCTAGCCCACGGGGCGTTGTGGCTAAAATCTTAGTCTGCTGATGTTTCCTCCAGTCCAAGCTTCTGGCGATTCCTTACAAGGGTAAGACCTTGTTTGGACCTGGTCTGACAGAAATAACTTCTGATATTACGGGTGGAAAAGGGCCTTTTCTACCACCAGATAAGAAGAATAGACCTAAAGGTCGTCAGGGATTCTACTCAATCTATTTGTGGTTCCCAAAAAAGAGGCAATTTTTCATCCTTTTCTAGACCTAAAGTGTCTCATAAAAGTTTCTCAGGGTACCGTCCTTCAAATGGAAAGCATTTGTTCCATTCTTCCGTTGATCCTAGAGGATCAGTTCATGACGACCATAGACCTGAAGGATGCGTATCTTCATGTTCCCATCCACAGGGATCATCACAAGTTCCTGAGATTCGCATTCTAGACAAACACTTTCAGTCTGTGGCTCTTCCGTTTGGCCTTACCACAGCTCCCAGAATTTTCTCAAGGGTTCTGGGGGCTCTCTTGGCAGTGATCAGGTCTCGGGGAATTGCCATGGTGCCTTAATTGGATGACATATAGGTTCAGGTGCCATATTTTCGACAAGCAAACTCTCGTACAGAGATTTTGTTGTCTTTTCTACGTTCCCACGGATGGGAAGTGAATCTGGAAAAGCGTTCCCTTGTTCCAGCTACAAGGGTAGGTTTCTTAGGGACCATAATAGATTCCCTATCTATAAAAATATTTCTGACAGAGGTCAGAAAATCCAAAATTCTTTCCTCTTGCCTCTCTCTGCAGTCTACTGTTCGGCCATCAGTGGCTCAATGTATGGAGACAACTGGTCTGATGGTTGCTTCCATGGAAATCATTCCCTTTGCTCGATTCCATTTGAGAGCTCTGCAGTTATGCATGCTCAGACAATGAAACGTGGACCATTCTGATCTATCTCAAAGGTTAGATCTAGATCAGTCAACAAGAGACTCTCTTCCGTGGTGGCTTTCTCAGGTGTATCTGTCTAGGGGTACATGCTTCCGGAGACCTTCCTGGGTGATTGTAACCTTCCTGGGTGATTGGGGAGCAGTCTGGGACCCGTTAAAGGCACAGGGACTATGGACTCGGGAGAAGTCTGTTCTCCCCATAAATATCTTAGAGTTGAGAGTGATTTACAATGCTCTGATGGCTTGGCCTCAGTTGTCCTTAGCCCGGTTTATCAGGTTCTAGTCGGACAATATCACCTCAGTGGCTTACATCAACCACCAGGGAGGAACTCGGAGTTCCTTTGACATTAGGAGGTGGCTCTGATTGTTCAGTGGGCAGAAGCTCACAATTGCTGTCTTTCTGCCATCCACATTCCAGGTGTGGACAACTGGGAAGCGGACTTACTGAGCAGACAGACATTTAATCCCGGGGAGTGGGCACTCCATCCGAAGGTGTTCTCCAGGTTAACCCTCAAATGGGGGATGCCGGAGTTGGATCTGATGGAGTCTCTGCAGAACGCCAAGCTTCCAAGGTACGGTTCATGGTCGAGAGATCCGCAGGCCGCCCTGATATATGCTCTGGCAGTTCTTTGGGATTTCAGTCTGGCATATCTGTTTCCTCCATTTGCTCTACTTCCACGAGCATCAATAATTCTAATAGCCTCCTGCGTGGCCTCGCAGGATCGGGTATGCAGACCTAGTGAAGATGTCATCTCTTCCACCTTGGAGGCTGCCTCTGAGGAAGGACCTTCTAACTCAGGGTCCATTCCTTCATCCAAATCTCGTTTCTCTGAAGCTGACTACTTGGAGATTGAACACTTAGTCGGTCATTAAGACCATGGTTCAGGCTCGCAAGCATGTTACTAGAAAGATTTACCATAAGGTATGATGTAAATACCTTTTATTGGTGTGAATCCACGGGCTACTCTGGGAGTAGGGTCAGGATTCCTAGGATTTTGTCTTTTCTCCAGGAAGGTCTGGAGAAGAGATTGTCAGTCAGTTCTCTGAAGGGTCAGATTTCTGCATGATCTATTTTGTTACACAAGCATCTGGCGGATGTGCCAGATGTTCAATCTTTTTGTCAGGCCCTGGTCAAAATCAGGCCTGTGTTTAGGTCTTTTGCTCCTCCTTGGAGCCTTAACCTTGTTCTTAAAGTTTTGCAGCAGGCTCCGTTTGAGCCATTGCATTCTATAGATATTAAGTTGTTATCTTGGAAGGTTTTGTTTCTTATTGCTATTTCTTCTGCTCAGAGAGTCGCGAAACTCTCGGCTTTGCAGTGTGATTCGCCTTATCTTATCTTTCATGTGATAATGCGGTTCTTCATACTAAATTGTTTTTTTTTCCTAGAGTGGTTTTGGATAGAAATATTAATCAGGAAATTGTTGTTCCTTCTCCATGTCCTAATCCTCCTTCTCATAAGGAACATTTGTTACACAACCTGGATGTTGTGTGTGCTCTAAAATTCTACCTACAGACGACTAAGGATTTTTGCCAGTCCTCTGCCCTATTTGTTTGTTTTTTTGGAAAGTGTAAAGGTCAGAAAGCTACTGCTACTTGTTTTTCTTTCTGGTTTAGAAGTATAATAAGTTTTGCTTATGAGACTGCTGGTCAGCAGCCTTCTGAGAGAATTACGGCTCATTTCACGAGGGCTGTCTCCTCTTTTTGGGCTTTCAAAAATTAAGGTTCTTCAAGCAGTGGTGCCTTCTGTTTAGGTCTGCCTGTCTTGGTCTCCCTCCCTAGTCATCTGTGTCCTCTAGTTTGGGTATTGGTTCCCACTAGTAATTGATGACGTTGTGGACTCTCCATACCTTAAGAAAGAAAACAAAATGTATGCTTACCTGATAAATTTCTTTCTTTCCGGATCTCACCCTTTAATTTAACGGCTAGATTTAGAGTTCGGCGGTAAAAGGGCTGTTAACGCTCCGCGGGTTTTTTTCTGGCCGCACCATAAATTTAACTCTGGTATCGAGAGTTCAAACAAATGCTGCGTTAGGCTCCAAAAAAGGAGCGTAGAGCATTTTTACCGCAAATACAACTCTCGATACCAGAGTTGCTTACGGACGCGGCCGGCCTCAAAAACGTGCTCGTGCACGATTCTCCCATAGGAAACAATGGGGCTGTTTGAGCTGAAAAAAAAACTAACACCTGCAAAAAAGCAGCGTTCAGCTCCTAACGCAGCCCCATTGTTTCCTATGGGGAAACACTTCCTACGTCTGCACCTAACACTCTAACATGTACCCCGAGTCTAAACACCCCTAACCTTACACTTATTAACCCCTAATCTGCCGCCCCCGCTATCGCTGACCCCTGCATTACACTTTTAACCCCTAATCTGCCGCTCCGTAAACCGCCGCAACCTACGTTATCCCTATGTACCCCTAATCTGCTGCCCTAACATCGCCGACCCCTATATTATATTTATTAACCCCTAACCTGCCCCCCACAACGTCGCCGACACCTACCTACACTTATTAACCCCTAATCTGCCGAGCGGACCTGAGCGCTACTATAATAAAGTTATTAACCCCTAATCCGCCTCACTAACCCTATCATAAATAGTATTAACCCCTAATCTGCCCTCCCTAACATCGCCGACACCTACCTTCAATTATTAACCCCTAATCTGCCGACCGGAGCTCACCGCTATTCTAATAAATGTATTAACCCCTAAAGCTAAGTCTAACCCTAACACTAACACCCCCCTAAGTTAAATATAATTTTTATCTAACGAAATAAATTAACTCTTATTAAATAAATGATTCCTATTTAAAGCTAAATACTTACCTGTAAAATAAATCCTAATATAGCTACAATATAAATTACATTTATATTATAGCTATTTTAGGATTAATATTTATTTTACAGGTAACTTTGTATTTATTTTAACCAGGTACAATAGCTATTAAATAGTTAAGAACTATTTAATAGTTACCTAGTTAAAATAATTACAAATTTACCTGTAAAATAAATCCTAACCTAAGATATAATTAAACCTAACACTACCCTATCAATAAAATAATTAAATAAACTACCTACAATTACCTACAATTAACCTAACACTACACTATCAATAAATTAATTAAACACAATTGCTACAAATAAATACAATTAAATCAACTATCTAAAGTACAAAAAATAAAAAAGAACTAAGTTACAGAAAATAAAAAAATATTTACAAACATAAGAAAAATATTACAACAATTTTAAACTAATTACACCTACTCTAAGCCCCCTAATAAAATAACAAAGACCCCCAAAATAAAAAATTCCCTACCCTATTCTAAAATACAAAAATTACAAGCTCTTTTACCTTACCAGCCCTGAACAGGGCCCTTTGCGGGGCATGCCCCAAGAAGTTCAGCTCTTTTGCCTGTAAAAAAAAACATACAATACCCCCCCCCCAACATTACAACCCACCACCCACATACCCCTAATCTAACCCAAACCCCCCTTAAATAAACCTAACACTAAGCCCCTGATGATCTTCCTACCTTGTCTTCACCATGCCAGGTTCACCGATCCGTCCTGGCTCCAAGATCTTCATCCAACCCAAGCGGGGGCTAGACATCCACTGAAGAAGTCCAGAAGAGGGTCCAAAGTCTTCCTCCTATCCGGCAAGAAGAGGACATCCGGACCGGCAAACATCTTCTCCAAGCGGCATCTTCTATGTTCTTCCATCCGATGACGACCGGCTCCATCTTGAAGACCTCCAGCGCGGATCCATCCTCTTCTTCCGACGACTAGACGACGAATGACGGTTCCTTTAAGGGACGTCATCCAAGATGGCGTCCCTCGAATTCCGATTGGCTGATAGGATTCTATCAGCCAATCGGAATTAAGGTAGGAATTTTCTGATTGGCTGATGGAATCAGCCAATCAGAATCAAGTTCAATCCGATTGGCTGATCCAATCAGCCAATCAGATTGAGCTCGCATTCTATTGGCTGATCGGAACAGCCAATAGAATGCGAGCTCAATCTGATTGGCTGATTGGATCAGCCAATCGGATTGAACTTGATTCTGATTGGCTGATTCCATCAGCCAATCAGAAAATTCCTACCTTAATTCCGATTGGCTGATAGAATCCTATCAGCCAATCGGAATTCGAGGGACGCCATCTTGGATGACGTCCCTTAAAGGAACCGTCATTCGTCGTCTAGTCGTCGGAAGAAGAGGATGGATCCGCGCTGGAGGTCTTCAAGATGGAGCCGGTCGTCATCGGATGGAAGAACATAGAAGATGCCGCTTGGAGAAGATGTTTGCCGGTCCGGATGTCCTCTTCTTGCCGGATAGGAGGAAGACTTTGGACCCTCTTCTGGACTTCTTCAGTGGATGTCTAGCCCCCGCTTGGGTTGGATGAAGATCTTGGAGCCAGGACGGATCGGTGAACCTGGAATGGTGAAGACAAGGTAGGAAGATCATCAGGGGCTTAGTGTTAGGTTTATTTAAGGGGGGTTTGGGTTAGATTAGGGGTATGTGGGTGGTGGGTTGTAATGTTGGGGGGGGGTATTGTATGTTTTTTTTTTACAGGCAAAAGAGCTGAACTTCTTGGGGCATGCCCCGCAAAGGGCCCTGTTCAGGGCTGGTAAGGTAAAAGAGCTTGTAATTTTTGTATTTTAGAATAGGGTAGGGAATTTATTATTTTGGGGGTCTTTGTTATTTTATTAGGGGGCTTAGAGTAGGTGTAATTAGTTTAAAATTGTTGTAATATTTTTCTTATGTTTGTAAATATTTTTTTATTTTCTGTAACTTAGTTCTTTTTTATTTTTTGTACTTTAGATAGTTTATTTAATTGTATTTATTTGTAGCAATTGTGTTTAATTAATTTATTGATAGTGTAGTGTTAGGTTAATTGTAGGTAATTGTAGGTAGTTTATTTAATTATTTTATTGATAGGGTAGTGTTAGGTTTAATTATATCTTAGGTTAGGATTTATTTTACAGGTAAATTTGTAATTATTTTAACTAGGTAACTATTAAATAGTTCTTAACTATTTAATAGCTATTGTACCTGGTAAAATAAATACCAAGTTGCCTGTAAAATAAATATTAATCCTAAAATAGCTATAATATAATTATAATTTATATTGTAGCTATATTAGGATTTATTTTACAGGTAAGTATTTAGCTTTAAATAGGAATCATTTATTTAATAAGAGTTAATTTATTTCGTTAGATAAAAATTATATTTAACTTAGGGGGGTGTTAGTGTTAGGGTTAGACTTAGCTTTAGGGGTTAATACATTTATTAGAATAGCGGTGAGCTCCGGTCGGCAGATTAGGGGTTAATAATTGAAGGTAGGTGTCGGCGATGTTAGGGAGGGCAGATTAGGGGTTAATACTATTTATGATAGGGTTAGTGAGGCGGATTAGGGGTTAATAACTTTATTATAGTAGCGCTCAGGTCCGCTCGGCAGATTAGGGGTTAATAAGTGTAGGTAGGTGTCGGCGACGTTGTGGGGGGCAGATTAGGGGTTAATAAATATAACATAGGGGTCGGCGATGTTAGGGGCAGAAGATTAGGGGTACATAGGGATAACGTAGGTGGCGGCGATTTGCGGTCGGAAGATTAGGGGTTAATTATTTTAAGTAGCTTGCGGCGACGTTGTGTGGGGCAAGTTAGGGGTTAATAAATATAATATAGGGGTCGGCGGGGTTAGGGGCAGCAGATTAGGGGTACATAAGTATAACGTAGGTGGCGGTCGGCAGATTAGGGGTTAAAAATTTTAATCGAGTGGCGGCGGTGGGGGGGGAGCTCGGTTTAGGGGTACATAGGTAGTTTATGGGTGTTAGTGTACTTTAGGGTACAGTAGTTAAGAGCTTTATAAACCGGCGTTAGCCAGAAATCTCTTAACTCCTGCTTTTTTCAGGCGGCTGGAATCTTGTCGTTAGAGCTCTAACGCTCACTGCAGAAACGACTCTAAATACCAGCGTTAGAAAGATCCCATTGAAAAGATAGGCTACGCAAATGGCGTAGGGGGATCTGCGGTATGGAAAAGTCGCGGCTGTAAAGTGAGCGTTAGACCCTTTAATCACTGACTCCAAATACCAGCGGGCGCCCAAAACCAGCGTTAGGAGCCTCTAACGCTGGTTTTGACGGCTACCGCCGAACTCTAAATCTAGGCCTAAGACAGTTATTTTTTTACTAAACCTCAGGCACCTTTACACCTTTGTGTTATTCCTTTTTTCCATTTTCCTTCGGTCGAATGACTGGGGATTATGGGTACGGGAGTGACACTTAACAGCTTTGCTGTGGTGCTCTTTGCCTCCTCCTGCTGGCCAAGAGTGATTTTCCCACTAGTAATTGATGACGTTGTGGACTCTTCATATCCAGAAAGAAAGAGATTTATCAGGTAAGCATACATTTTGTTTTTTTCCAACGCACTTAAAGACTCGTGACAAACCCCTTTTTGCTTCCATGCAACACAGAGCACCACTAGTAATCTAGCCTATAATATGAATATCAAATTAGTACAGTAATTTAGAATTCACCTTTATCAAAAAATCTCTTATTTTCATTTTTAATTAAAAACTCAAAAGGTACAGAGACAAAATGTATTCAAATTTTATTCAAATATGATTTATCCATTCCAGAGAGACATGAACGTTTACAAAACAAGATTTAACTTAGAATGAGCATCCAGCTGACACTATAAATAATGTTTTCTATTTGAATGTTTCTACAAAATACAAAGAGTTGATTTGATACACAGTGTGTCTACATTTATCATTTTAGCTGTTTTGGTGGATCTTCAACAGAGTGAATTTTCGACTGTTTATCTTCTCGCTATTAGCATGTATGGCCATTCAAGGTTTCACTAACCTTCAGAATGAGTGGAACATAAAAGGCGAGTTCAGCAATTTACCTCAAGAAGAACTGTTAGAGTGGATACAAGTTCACACAAAACCAAGTAAGTAATTTTATCCATTTCGTGCTCTTATGAAGATTACATATTAGGGAAGAAACATGAATAATCCAAGAAACATGAATAATCCAAGAAACATGAATAATCCAAGAAACATGAATAATCCAATCAGACTGTCTTCCAGTAACAAATATGACTGGGAGGGGGGGAGGGGCGATGAGGGATCTACACTACATAAATATGGGGGGGTGGATATATATATATATATATATATATATATATATATATATATATATATATATATTTATTTTTTATTATTATTATTATTTTAAAAAAAAAAAAGCCCTAAACTGCACACTGGTAGACTGTCTGATTTAGAAGACGGCTTTTTGGAAAGGATTAGGGGGTGGGAGGGTATTTCCTACACGAGAGCAAATATTAACCTTACAATCTAACTGATTAAACCCTTCACTACCTTCTAATTGCCAAGAGCCAATGGCAAGGCCCTGCATGTCTTTTATTTCTGAACAAAAGGAATTGGAGAGAAGCTTTTACAACCCAGTTTCCAAAAAAAGTTAACACTCATACGGGTGGTGGGAGTCCATGATCCATTACTCCTGGGAATTACTCTTCTCTACCACTGAATTACTCTTCTCTACCATTAGGAGGAGGCAAAGATTCCCAAACCCCAAGAGCCTATAAAACCCCTACTTCCTCACACATACCTCAGTCTTTACTTTGCCTCCACTAGAGGTGGTGGAAGAATGAAGATGTGCATTTTATTTTTTTTGAGAAAGGGGTTTTCAGTTTATTTTGAGGCCTGAGTGCTTGTCAGAAGAATGCATTTTTGGTTTGGTTTGTGATTCTTTATTCACCTCATGGGAATTTCTTCTATATTCAGTAGCAGGGCGTTGTCTTTTGCCTCCCTCTATGGATCTGCAAAATACTCCTATTCCATAACCTCTGCTGATATGTTTCAGTACTGGTTTGGCTGTCTGCTGCTTTGCTAGTGGATGAGTGTCTATTAGTAAGTATAATTTATTGTATATATTATTCCCCTTGCAACTTTGCAAGCGTAATTTTTTTTTGATGCTTAGTTTGTTTTTCGCAATTCGGCCTTCAGCTTTACACTAGTCGGGGTTGGACACTTTAGGTTAATGTTTGTCAGGTTAGTGCATGTCCCTTTAGTTTTGTTATGGAACTTTTCATGGTTCGGCCGGGTTACGCTTGTCGGGTTAGCACACGCTCGTTCGGTTATGCACACGGGTTTATAGCTGAAAGTTTTTTTCAAGCATGTTTCTCCTTCCTGGTGAGCGTTAATCGTCTGTCAATGTTAATGTCTCTTTCTTTGTTTTGCAGTTCGACTTAGCGCACATTATATCTTTTAAAGCTACTTAGGAGGAGGTAAGTTATTTTTATTCCTCAAGAGCTCTTTTAGGGGGTAAGAGTGTTTTATTGCATTTACTTTGTCTATTGCTATTCTGGAGCTATCCGATTCTGTACCTTCTCCAGCTAGGGTTGCCACCTCAGCCATGTTTTCCTGCAGCTTTTCTTTGGAATTGTTAATGCAATCAGATTAACCTAATGCTGTTTCTTGTTGGGTATTAATGCTCCTCCTATTTTGTTACTGGAGAAGGCTGCAGTTTCTGGGGCATTGGCTTCTCTCCCACCTTCAAACAAGCATAAAAGGTCAGTCCAGATTTTACTTTTTTACTAGTACTATGTGCCCTGACACTGGGGATACTGTTTGTAAGGGTTACTGTCTCTTTAAGGCTGTTGTGCATGTGAATTCTCATCTCATTGGTTACCTCCTCTATATATTTCATCATTTCCTGCTGCACTTTGCTTAGTATTTTGGTAGTAAGACTACATTTAAACCTGAGCTAAACTTAAGGATATCTTTACATTTTTCCAGCCTGACTCATAGCATTTGTGGCAAACTGAACTAACTTTTACATTCTGGGAAGCTTGCCAATACTCTCATACAAAGTATCCAGTTACGGACTCACTTCGAGCATAACCTAGGATTGATACACATGTTGCAATTTCCTTGCTACGGAGCTCTCAGTGTGTTTCAATAAAGTGCCTGTAAACATTTCCCTGCATTTCCACTGACAACTTGGATGTTATACACTGGAGCTGAATAGAGATTGGAATTCAGAGACTCCCCAGCTGCAGTAAGGACACTCCTCAATTCAGCTGACCACAGGATTGGAAATCCCATCAAGCTGCAAGTAGTTTCATTTTCACTTCTCACTGTTTGTGTCACGCTGTTCAGCAGCACTTATTTCACAGAGACTGTTTCCTGAAATTACTCTCATGCTGTGAATGCTTGTCAGTTATTTACCTAACTAAGAGGAGCTGCAACCTATCTCACTATACTCCTGGATATTACTCTCATGCTGTGAATGCTTGTCAGTTATTTACCTAAGAGGAGCTGCAACCTATCTAACTATACTCCTAGATATTTCTCCATGCTGTGTGTGCTTGTCAGTTATTTACCTAACTAAGAGGAGCTGCAACCTAACTCACTATACTCCTGGGTACTTCTCCATGCTGTGTGTGCTTGTCAATTATTTACCTAACTAAGAGGTAGTGCAAGTATATATAAGCTCCTACAAAACAAGAGCTATTCTTAAGAGACTCAGTTCCTAGTATAACCTCTCCTGTCAAATCAGTTATTCCATTTACGAATACATTGATTCTAAAGCCTATATTGAGGGGTACTTACCAGCTTATCAATTCACTATACATCTTGAATTTCACTCCATTCATAGTGAGATTCCAATGCTCTAGTGATACAAACCATTATTTAAGCAACTTAATCTGCAATTGTGTTCCAATTCTATATACAAAACTATCTAACTATAAATACCCTAACACTGTTATGTCTTCAGATGGTGAAGTCTTCTCTGGTGATAAGATGTTGAACCTGATATTTCTTCTTTTTTGTTTAAAATTGTGCATATTGATTCTCTTTTAAAAGAGGTTTTAATTACTTTAGGGGTTAAAGGTCCTACATTTTCTGTTGATAAACCTTGTAATCTTTTAAATTCAGTGTTTAAAACTTTTGGAAAATTCCCTGAAGTTTTCCCTATTTATGATGCGGTCTCCAACATGATTTCTAGTTAATAGTCTATGCCAGGAAACTCATATAATCCTTCTGCGTTATATAATTTACCTGATGCTAATATTGAATTATGGGAAACTGTTTCCAAGGTTAATGGGTGCTATTTCCACTCTGGCTAAGCATACTACTATTCTTTTGGAAAACAGTACTTCCTTTAAAGACCCACTGGATATGAAATTACTGTCTTTCCATAGAGGGCCTTTTTACAAGCAGGTTATTTACTTAAGCCAATTACGTCATTTCTGTAGCTGATGTGGCTGCTGCTTCAACTTTTTGGTTATCCAGCCTTTCAGAACAATGTTCTAGTGATCCTGTAAATGAATATTTCTCTTGTAAGGTGTATCCAGTCCACGGATCATCCATTACTTGTGGGATATTCTCATTCCCAACAGGAAGTTGCAAGAGGACACCCACAGCAGAGCTGTTATATAGCTCCTCCCCTAACTGCCATATCCAGTCATTCTCTTGCAACTCTCAACACGCATGGAGATAGTAAGAGAGAGTAGTGAAAAATAGTTAGTTTATTTTCTTCAATCAAAAGTTTGTTATTTTTAAATGGTACCGGAGTTGTACTATTTTATCTCAGGCAGAAATAGAAGAAGAATCTGCCTGAGTTTTCTATGATCTTAGCAGGTTGTAACTAAGATCCATTGCTGTTCTCACATATGTCTGAGGAGAGAGGTAACTTCAGCGGGAGAATGGCGTGCAGTTTACTCTGCTATGAGGTATGTTCAGTTACAATTTTTTCTAGAATTGGAAATGCTAGAAAATGCTGCTGATACCGGATTAATGTAAGTTAAGCCTGAATACAGTGATTTAATAACGACTGGTATCATGCTTACTCTCAGGGGTAATACCCTTATATAAATGCAATATAAAACGTTTGCTGGCTTGTTTAATCGTTTTTATATATGCTTTGGTGATAAAACTTATTGAGGCCTAGTTTTTTCCACATGGCTGGCTTTATTTTTGCCTAGTAACAGTTTCCTGAGGCTTTCCACTGTTGTAGTATGAGTGGGAGGGGCCTATTTTAGCGCTTTTTTGCGCAGTTAAAATTACAGACTGAGACATCCAGTTTTCCTCAGAAGTCCCCTGAATGCTACAGGACATATCAAAAGGGCCTAAAATCGTTTATTGGGGAAGGTAGGGCCACAGCAGAGCTGTTGATTGTAACTGTTAAAAAAAGTCTGTGGTTTTTTTTATCCGTTTTTTGAACTAAGGGGTTAATCATCCATTTGCAAGTGGGTGCAATGCTCTGTTAGCTTATTATATACACTGTAAAAAATTAGTTTGATTTACTGCCTTTTTTCACTGTTTTTCAAATTTTGACAAAATTTGTTTCTCTTAAAGGCACAGTACCGTTTTTTATATTTGCTTGTTAACTTGATTTAAAGTGTTTTCCAAGCTTGCTAGTCTCATTGCTAGTCTGTACAAACATGTCTGACATAGAGGAAACTCCTTGTTCATTATGTTTAAAAGCCATGGTGGAACCCCCTCTTAGAATGTGTACCAAATGTACTGATTTCACTTTAAGCAATAAAGATCATATTCTGTCTTTAAAAAATTTATCACCAGAGGAATCTGACGAGGGGGAAGTTATGCCGACTAACTCTCCCCACGTGTTAGATCCTTTGACTCAAGGGACTCACGCTCAAATGGCGCCAAGTACATCTAGGGCGCCCATAGCGATTACTTTACAAGACATGACGGCAGTCATGGATAATACACTGTCTGCGGTATTAGCCAGACTACCTTAATTTAGAGGTAAGCGAGATAGCTCTGGGGTTAGACGAAATGCAGAGCATACTGACGCTTTAAGAACCATGTCTGATACTGCCTCACAATATGCAGAAGCTGAGGAAGGAGAGCTTCAGTCTGTGGGTGATATTTCTGACTCAGGAAAGATACCTGATTCTGATATTTCTACATTTAAGTTTAAGCTTGAACACCTCCGCGTATTGCTCAGGGAGGTTTTAGCTGCTCTGAATGACTGTGACACAATTGCAGTGCCAGAGAAATTGTGTAGACTGGATAAATACTTTGCAGTGCCGGTGTGTACTGATGTTTTTCCAATACCTAAAAGGTTTACAGAAATTATTACTAAGGAATGGGATAGGCCAGGTGTGCCGTTCTCTCCACCTCCTATTTTTAGAAAAATGTTTCCTATAGACGCCACCACACGGGACTTATGGCAGACAGTCCCTAAGGTGGAGGGAGCAGTTTCTACTCTAGCAAAGCGTACTACTATCCCTGTCGAGGACAGTTGTGCTTTTTCAGATCCAATGGATAAAAAATTAGAAGGTTACCTTAAGAAAATGTTTATTCAACAAGGTTTTATCCTACAGCCCCTTGCATGCATTGCTCCTGTCACTGCTGCTGCAGCGTTCTGGTTTGAGTCTCTGGAAGAGGCTTTACAGGTAGCGACTCCATTGGATGACATACTTGGCAAACTTAGAGCACTTAAGCTAGCCAATTCTTTTGTTTCTGATGCCATTGTTCATTTGACTAAACTGACGGCTAAGAATTCTGGTTTTGCTATACAGGCGCGTAGGGCGCTATGGCTTAAATCATGGTCAGCTGACGTGACTTCAAAATCTAAGCTGCTTAACATTCCCTTCAAGGGGCAGACCCTATTCGGGCCTGGTTTGAAGGAGATTATTGCTGATATCACTGGAGGAAAAGGTCATGCCCTTCCTTTAGGACAGGTCCAAATCAAGGGTCAAACAGTCTAATTTTCGTGCCTTTCGAAACTTCAAGGCAGTTGGGGCATCAACTTCCTCTAATGCAAAACAAGAGGGAACTTTTGCTCAGTCCAAGACGGTCTGGAGACCAAACCAGACCTGGAACAAAGGTAAGCAAGCCAAAAAGCCTGCTGCTTCCTCTAAGACAGCATGAAGGAACGGCCCCCTATCCGGTAACGGATCTAGTAGGGGGCAGACTCTCACTCTTCACCCAGACATGGGCAAGAGATGTTCAGGATCCCTGGGCGTTGGAAATTATATCCCAGGGATATCTTCTGGACTTCAAAGCTTCCCCCCCCCGAAAGGGAGATTTCACCTTTCACAATTATCTGCAAACCAGATAAAGAGAGAGGCATTCTTACACTGTGTTCGAGACCTCCTAGTTATGGGAGTGATCCATCCAGTTCCAAAGGAGGAACAGGGACAGGGTTTTTACTCAAATCTGTTTGTGGTTCCCAAAAAAGAGGGAACCTTCAGACCAATTTTGGATCTAAAGATCTTAAACAAATTCCTCAGAGTTCCATCATTCAAGATGGAAACTATTCGTACCATCCTACCTATGATCCAGGAGGGTCAATATATGACTACAGTGGATCTAAAGGATGCTTATCTTCACATTCCGATACACAAAGATCATCATTGGTTTCTCAGGTTTGCCTTTCTGGACAGGCATTACCAGTTTGTAGCTCTTCCTTTTGGATTAGCTACAGCCCCAAGAATATTCACGAAGGTTCTAGGGTCGGTTCTGGCGGTCCTAATGCCGCGGGGCATATCAGTGGCCCCTTATTTAGACGACATCCTGATACAGGCGTCAAACTTCCAAATTGCCAAGTCTCATACGGACATAGTACTGGCATTTCTGAGGTCGCATGGGTGGAAAGTGAACGAGGAATAGAGTTCTCTATCCCCACTCACAAGAGTTTCCTTCCTAGGGACTCTGATAGATTCTGTAGAAATGAAAATTTACCTGACGAAGTCCAGGTTATCAAAGCTTCTAAATTCCTGCCGTGTTCTTCATTCCATTCCGCGCCCTTCGGTGGCTCAGTGCATGGAAGTAATCGGCTTAATGGTAGCGGCAATGGACATAGTGCCGTTTGCACGCTTACATCTCAGACCGCTGCAACTATGCATGCTCAGTCAGTGGAACGGGGATTACACAGATTTGTCCCCTCTACTACATCTGGATCAAGAGACCAGGGATTCTCTTTTCTGGTGGCTATCTCGGGTCCATCTGTCCAAAGGTATGACCTTTCGCAGGCCAGATTGGACAATTGTAACAACAGGTGCCAGCCTTCTAGGTTGGGGTGCAGTCTGGAACTCCCTGAAGGCTCAGGGCTGAGCGATATTCAATGCTTCAGGCTTGGCCTCAGTTAGCAACTCTGAGGTACATCAGATTTCAGTCGGACAACATCACGACTGGCTTACATCAACCATCAAGGGGGAACAAGAAGTTCCCTAGCGATGTTAGAAGTCTCAAAAATAATTCGCTGGGCAGAGATTCACTCTTGCCACCTATCAGCTATCCATATCCCAGGTGTAGAGAACTGGGAGGCAGATTTTCTAAGTCGACAGACTTTTTATCCGGGGGAGTGGGAACTCCATCCGGAGGTGTTTGCACAATTGATTCATCGTTGGGGCAAACCAGAACTGGATCTCATGGCGTCTCGACAGAACGCCAAGCTTCCTTGTTACGGATCCAGGTCCAGGGATCCCAAGGCGACGCTGATAGATGCTCTAGCAGCGCCCTGGTCTTTCAACCTGGCTTATGTGTTTCCACCGTTTCCTCTGCTCCCTCGGCTGATTGCCAAAATCAAGCAGGAGAGAGCATCAGTGATTTTAATAGCGCCTGCGTGGCCACGCAGGACCTGGTATGCAGATCTAGTGGACATGTCATCCTTTCCACCATGGACTCTGCCTCTGAGACAGGACCTTCTACTTCAGGGTCCTTTCCACCATCCAAATCTAATTTCTCTGAGACTGACTGCATGGAGATTGAACGCTTAATTTTATCAAAGCGTGGCTTCTCCGAGTCAGTCATTGATACCTTAATACAGGCACGAAAGCCTGTCACCAGGAATATTTATCATAAGATATGGCGTAAATATCTTTATTGGTGTGAATCCAAGGGTTACTCATGGAGTAAAGTCACGATTCCCAGGATATTATCCTTTCTCCAAGAAGGTTTGGAAAAAGGATTGTCAGCTAGTTCCTTAAAGGGACAGATTTCTGCGCTGTCTATTCTTTTGCACAAGCGTCTGGCAGATGTTCCAGACGTTCAGGCATTTTGTCAGGCTTTAGTTAGAATCAAGCCTGTGTTTAAACCTGTTGCTCCGCCATGGAGCTTAAATTTGGTTCTTAAGGTTCTTCAAGGAGTTCCATTTGAACCTCTTCATTCCATAGATATCAAACTTTTATCTTGGAAAGTTCTTTTTTTGGTAGCTATTTCCTCGGCTCGTAGAGTCTCCGAGTTATCGGCCCACCCTGTCATTTTAAGGCAGGTAAATTTTTTCATTTAAACTACAGTCACCACTGCACCCTATGGTTTCTCCTTTCTCTGCGTGTTTTCGGTCGAATGACTGGATATGGCAGTTAGGGGAGGAGCTATATAACAGCTCTGCTGTGGGTGTCCTCTTGCAACTTCTTGTTGGGAATGAGAATATCCCACAAGTAATGGATGATCCGTGGACTGGATACACCACAAGAGAAATAAATTTATCAGGTAAGCATAAATTGTGTTATTTTGGGTTTGCTTAAGAATGCTAATTCCTTTTTTATGATGCTATATTTAGGATGCTATATTTGATATTATGAGAATTAATATCAAAAGCATGTCTTTGGTTGTCCTTGCCAGGAGAGCTTTATGGCTTAAATCCTGGACTGCTTATATGGTGTCTTATTCCAGATTATTGTCTCTTTCTTTTCATGGAAAGAAATTGATTGTATCTGATTTAGATTCTATAATATCTCCTGTTACTTGAGGTAAAGGGGCTTTTCCTCCTCAGGACAAAAAGTCTAGAGGGAAGTCTAAAGTTTCCAATCGTTTTTGTTCCTTTCGTCAGAATAAGGAACAAAAGGTTGACTCCTCTGCTTAAAAGCAAAGTACCTCTGGCCCAGTCTGGAGGCCCAGTGCTAACTGGCACAAGTAAAAGCAGGCTAAGAAATATATCCCTACTGCCAAGAATGCATGAAGGGGTACGATCCAGAGGTTTTGGCCTCTTTTTGGAGGCTCGGTTTCAGTCTGTTCCAGATCCCTGGGTTCTGAACATAGTTCCTCAGGGGTATTGAATAGGATTCAGAACAAGGCCTCCCAGAGGGAGGTTCTTTCTGTCCAATGTTCCAAGGAATCGTTTAAAAGCTCAAGCTTTTTTTGTCTCAGATCTTGAAGTGATTATACCAGTACCTTTGCAGGAATGGGGGATGGATTTTTATTCAAATCTCTTCATTGTTCCAAAGAAGGAGGGTAGTTTCAGACCAAATATGTAAGGGTTCCATCTTTTAAAATTGAAACTATTCAAACTATTCTGTGTTTTGTTCAACAAGGTCAGTTTGTTGCTTTACCATTTGTTTTGGCTACAGCTCCAAGAATATTTACAAAGGTTCTAGGTGCCCTTTTGTCTGTATTCAGTACTCCAGGGTGTTGCAGTATTTCCTTACCTGGACAACTTCTTGGTTCAAGCTCCATCTTTTCCTTTAGCAGAATCTCACACCAACCACTCTTGTTTCTTTAAAGGGACAGTTTATCCAAAAATGTTTTCCCCTTTAATTTATGCCAAATGATCTATTTACCTGCTGGAGTGTATTGAATTGTTTACAATGAGCTCTTTTACCCATATTTCGGCATTTGAAATAGCTGATTTAGCATGTGTGGTTTCCCTACCTATACTGAAAATTTTTGGACTTAAGTCCAAGTTATTGACAGTCTATGTAAACACAGCCAGCAGATGAAATTACACTCCCAGTGGGGGTATAAGATATAACTAATAAAATTATAATTTTCCATTGTTTTCATTGAGGTTTGGTTTACAAACAGACACAAGATAAGGAAGCAAGTGTGTTTACACAAAGTGATAACATAATGAGATCTTATTTTACCTATCAGGTCAACCAATTTCAATAGGCTGTGGTTTCAAAGCACAAAACCAACAATTTCATATCCAGAAATAAACCTGAAAATGCAATTTTAATACATTCTATACTCTGCACCTGGTATAAAAAGTAATTAGAAATACATTAAGGGAAAAACAATTTTACTTTATACAATTTTCCAAAAATGTCTTTGAAATTGGTAGCAGCTTGTCTTAAAGGGACAGTAAAGGGTCAGAATAATGTTATATAATTCTGCACACAGTGCAGAATTATATAACATTATTTAAGCGGTAACTTCAAAAATTAAAAGTATTTTAAGATTTTGCAGTGTAACGTTGGACTCCACTCCAGGATCTACTGAGCGTGTCTTGGATATCCAAAGCGCTTTGCGGGCTTGCTGGCTAGTCACAGCATGCCCGGTCGCGCTATTGGAATAAATGTAGATCGCTCCCGCTCTGGTCTAGTTGCGGGAGAGAGCTACATTTATTCCAATAGCACGACCGGGCGTGCTGTGTCTAGCCAGCAAGTCGCAAAGCGCTTTGGATATTCAAGACCTGCTCAGTAGATCCTGGAGCGGAGTCCAACATTGCACTGCAAAATCTGAAAATACTTTTAATTTTTGAAGTTACCGCTTAAATAATGTTATATAATTCTGAAAGTGTTAGGTCTTATTAATTGCATCTGCAAATGGAATTCCATTTGCTCGTTTCCACATGAGGCCTCTTCATCTTTGTATGCTCCGTCAATGCTGCAGAGATTATATTCAGCTGTCTCAAAAGATGTTTTTGAATCACAGTCAGTCTCTGGCTTTGTGGCTGGATCATCAGTCTATTATTCAGGGGGCTACTTTTGCTTGTTCTACCTGGACTGTGATCACTACAGATACAAGTCTTTTAGGTTGGGGAGCTGTTTATGGATCCCTGAGAGCATAGGGAGTTTGGGATCCTTGGGAGGCAAGGCTGTCAATACATTTTCAGGGCTTTTCAAGCTTGACCTTTGTTGAAAGGAGAGTCTCAGTGTCACAGCAGTTGCTTATGTCAACAATCAGGGGGAAACTCACAATTCCCTAGCCATAAGGGAAGTGTCTCGTATTCTCTCATGGGCGGAAATCAATTCTTCTCTAATTTCTGCAATTCATATTCCAGGGCTGAACACATCTACATCCAGGGGAGTGGTCTCTTCACCAGGATGTGTTCAATCAAATTATGGAATTTTGGGGTCTCCCATAGATAGAGCTTATGGCCTCTTGTTTGAACAACAAACTTCTCAGGTACTTTGCAAGGTACAGGGACCCTCAAGCAGTGGAAGCTTTAGTAGCTCCTTGGTCGTTTCAGCTTGCTTATCTGTTTCCTCCTCTGGTACTTCTACCCAGAGTGATTTCCAAGATAAGCCTAGAGAAGTCATTAGGGCTCCTGATTGCCCCAGCTTGGCCTTGCAGGATTTGGTATGCAGATCTAGTTCAGATGTCCAGTTGTCTTCCTTGTTTAGACCGTCTTTCTCAAAGTCCATTTTTCCATCCGGATCTCAAGTCTTGAACTTGATGGCATGGAAATTGAACGGTTAGTTCTTAGACACAGAGGTTTCTCTGATTCTGTGATTAAAACCTAAATTCAGGCCCGAAAGGCTGTAACTAGGAAAAATGTATCATAAAGTCTGAAAGGCCTTTATTTCTTGGTGTTTGGATCATGATTTTTCCTAGCATTTTTTTAGAATTCCTAGAATTCAGAATTTTTTCACAGAATGGTTTGGATAAGGGTTTATCTGCCAGTTCTTTTAAGGGGCATATTTCAGCTCTTTCAGTCTTTTTTTCATAGGAAGATTACTCATCTTCCTGAGATTCATGGTTTTATTCAGGTTTTGGTTCAGTACAAACCTATATCAAACCTATAATCAAGCCAATTTCTCCTCCTTGGAATCTTAACTTGGTGTTAAGTGTTTTGCAGGTTCCTCCTTTTGAACCTATGCAGGAGGTAGACATAAAATTGCTTTCTTGGAAAGTGTTGTTTCTTTTGGCTATCTCTTCTGCTAGAAGAGTTTCTGAGTTGCGCTGCGGAATCTGTCGGCGCTCTACAAATAACCAATAATAATTAAAGTTACCTGCTCCTTGTGATCTTTCAAGATTTTTCATCAGGCTAAGGCAGTTTTATCAACTACTTTTGATTTTTTTGCCTAAGGTTGCTTCTTCATACAATATTAGCAGATAAATTGTTGTTCATTTTTTGTGTCCTAATCCTAAGAATGCTTTAGAAAGATATTTGCATAATGTGGGTGTTGTAAGGGCATTGAAGTATTACATTGATGCTACTAAAGCCTTTAGACAAACTTTGTTTGTTTGTTCGTTCATTTTTCTGGTTCTAGGAAATGTCACATAGCTTCTGATGTTTCTTTGGCTTCTTGGTTGAAACTAGGCTTACTTGGAGGCAGGTCTTCTTTGCATACCTTTACAAAATTCTACCATTTTTATGTTTTGCTGCTTCTGAGGCTGCTTTTGCCTGTTTAAAGTGCATTTAAAAAAAACAAAAGTTATAATCTTTATTGGAGTTGTGGATTTCTCAGTTAAAAAAGACGTTTTAAATCCCTTCCTTTCAGTTATTACTCATAGACTCCATGGCTTGGGTATTAGTTCCCAGGAGTAATGGATTGTGGACTCTCAGAAAGAAAACATAATTTATGCTTACCTGATAAATTAATTTCTTTCATGGTGGTGAGAGCACATCCTTTATGAGCACATCCTTTTTCTTACCTCACTTTGTTTGGCTATACGTTAGACTGAGGTATATGTGAGGGGTTTTATAGGGCTCTTGGGGTTTGGAAATCATTGCCTCCTCCTAGTGGTAGAGAAGAGTAATTTCCAGAAGTAATGGATTGTGGACTCTCACCACCATAAAATAAATTAATTTATCAGGTAAGCATAATTTTTTTTAAATATATATATGATTTTATTTGTCAGCCAAATAGTGGCACCAAGTATGCTAAAATGGGCCTAGATCAATACCTTGGGTTGTCTACTTTAAATAAATAAAAAAAATCCTGGTAGCGAAGGTGTTAATATCCGGTAGTAGGCTTGAGCAGTTGGTGGGACCATGTGTTTACTGTAGCTAATGCTAATAGTTGTTAAGACTGGTGGTACAGTGGGGAAGCATAAGGTTTATTGAGGCATGGGTGGCAGGTGCAAACAGGGTTAATTGTGAACAGCGGAAAGAGTGCATTAAAAGGTTAACCTTGTAAGTTGGGGGATTTCATTGTTTAGCTTTATTGTTGTAAAGGAAATCCTGGAGGCAGAGGTTAATAGTGGTGGTGGTTGGAGTTTGCCGTTAATGTGGATATTGATGTTGGGTTCTGAAGCTAAGGCATTAATTGTGTGGAGTTCTTGTTTTATTACTTTTAAATGCATATGTATTTATGAAAGTGAGTTTTTATGGAGGGGATCTAATATAAGGTTACCACTTAACCCTATATAATATAAGAAGCAATTACCGGCAAAAGCGGTTTCTTGTAACCCGTCGCTTTGACTGTGGCCTATAATACAATCTTGTTGACAGAGCACATTCACATATTTTTTTTAACATAGTTTTATTATTAACCAGATGCAGTATTTGCTGGAGCAATGCCTACAATGGCAAGTATTAAATTATCAACTGGTCGGCCCATTGTGAATCACCCACATTACGAAGATGCAGACTTAAGGTACTGCTGTTATTTGTTATTTATTTCTGTGAATTGTGTGTGAATAAGATTAAGAATGGATACTTATAGAAATGTTATTTTGACACAAAGCTTTTAAATAACTCACCTCTTATCAAAAAGAAGAAATGTTATAGCCTCTAAATATTAATGCTAACACCTTGTTTTTAATGTTTTTATAGTCATAATTAAACTTGCATGATTCAGGTAGAGCATGTGATTTTTTTTATTTTTTTTTATTATCTTTATTTATAGACCAAGACATTATTAGAAAACAGAGATAATACATTTGTTATTTTGTACAAAGAAAAAGAAAAAGTTGGGAAAATAAAAAAACATTAATGCACAGTGTGGCCTGGTGGCCATTGCTTAATTTATACAATGTTATGTTAATTCTGCTTAACATGTATGTTTAAAATTATACTTAATATTGTTCAAAATATTGAAATAACTTAATCATTTGTCTCTGAAAATGCCTTGGGATTTTAGTGGCTTATTCAATCCCTTCAATCCCTTCCCCCCTCCCCCCCACGTGGGGAGAATAAACAAAACCAAACAAAACAAAGCCCCTTCCTTTCCCCTTCGCTCCTCGACCCCCCTCCTAGTGCCTACCAATTCCCTAGTAAGACTAGTTCTGTATTTTGAAAAGGGAAAATTATATGATGTATTTCTGTAAAAGAGAATATTCTTAGGAAAAGTGCCTAGTTATCGAAGAACCTTTTAATGTCATGTTCATTGTCTATATTCGTGTCCCTTTGTTCTAATATACATTGTTTTTTCATACAATTTTTAACTTCAGAGAGACTTGGGGTTGACCGACTCTTCCATTTTTTACAAATTAAATATCTAGTAGCGAGAATAGTAGAGGTTACCACTTTTTCACTTTTCTGTTTGCCAGGTTCTTTCTTTAGGCAGAGTATTATCTGGTATATTTCGGATTTTTGGACAGTACCATAGCATGTGCAGAAAATCAGCTGCAAGATATGAACATTTAGGGCATTTGTTAAACCCTTAGTTAACACATCTATAGCCTTTCTCGGGGGTGAAATATGCCCTATGGAGACGTTTGACATGAGCTTCTCGCCATGTGGCAGAGAGTGTGTTTTGGGCAACCTTTTTAATTGAAAGTTGGAGAGTTTTTAGGTCTATATTACTCTGGATGATTAATGTGTTCCAATATAGGGTCAATTGTGTTAAAACAGAGGCTCCTTTGTTTAAGCCTAGGAAATGGTAACATGGTGCAATGGACATGCGACCATTCCTAGTTAGAACCAGCCAGTCCTCTAGCTTGCCCAGACCCCAGTTCCAGCCTTCTTCTTTAACTAATTCCAACACAAAGTGCCTTAGTTGCAAATAAGCGAAGAAGTCCTTGTTTGACAGGCTGAATTGTGCTTTTAGTTCCTGGAATGATTTGATACATCGTCTCTCTTAATCTATTATTTGATGAACCTTGTTTAAGCCGACAGAGTACCACCTCTTAAAAACCTCAGATTGAATGCCTGCTTGAAATTTGGGCTTCCCTAAAATCGGAAGAGGCTTTGCTATTAGTTAAGAGGAGCTTTGTTACTTTATGCCACGCTTTAAGCGGGTTATAAAATGTTTTTAATTTCTTGATTTCTGTCGGGATTTCTTTTGGCTCTAGATGAATCAATGCAGATGGAAGATATGGATAACATACATTAGATTCCAGTTCATTATTTAGAACATAGTTGTTACACGAAACCCAGTCTGTAACTATACGTGCAAGAAAGCAGAGATTGTAGAACCTTATGTCGGGTAAAGCCAGTCCTCCACATTCTCTTGGTACTGAAAGTTTCATGAGGGAGATTTTTGATCTTTTCCCTTGCCAAAGAAATTTTATAAGTGCACTATTAATTGATCGAACATCCTTTTCTCATAATATTATTGGTGTGTTTTGCAGAATATAGAGAAGTTTCGGAAGGAGAGCCATTTTAAATAAGGCAATCCGACCGGATAGTGATAATAGCAAATTATGCCAATTCTTAAGTTTTTCTTTGATCACCTTTAGCACTGGGGGAATGTTAAGCTTGTACAAATCCGTAGTTTTGACTGGGATATAAATCCCTAAATATTTAAAGGAGTCCGTGACCTGCCGAAAAGGAATATTTAATATAGAATTTTTATTCTTTCTAAGCCAAAATATTTCAGTTTTTGTCATGTTCATTTTGTATCCAGAAAAAAGAACCGAAGTAATCCATTATGTGAAAAAGCTTTGGTATATTTAATTTGGTATTTGCCATATACACAAGCAAGTCATCTGCATAGAGCCTGATTTTTATTTCATGGTTATGAATTTTAATACCATCAAGACATTGTCTTATTTTAATTGCCAGGGGTTCAATGGCAATGTCAAAAAGAAGCGGGGAGAGAGGGCAACCCTGGCGCGTCCCTCTGCCTAGTTAGATGAGGGGAGAGATGCTGTTGTTTACTATCAGTTTTGTTGAAGAATGACTATAAATATTTACTATGAAGTCAGTAAACTTGCTCCTGATACCGAAGTGGTTTAGTGAAGAGTTAATATGTTCATGAGTAATTGAATCAAAGGCCTTTTTGGCATCGATAGATATAATGGCAAGGTCATGTCTGCCCTCTCCCCCGCTATCTACACACTGCCTCATAGTATTCTGTCACGACCAGCACCTCTCTGATTTTTGCAGCAGAGTTTCTATTATTTAGGAACCCTGATTGGTCAGTGTGGATAATTTCTGCAAGTGCCCCTTGTAATCTGGATGCCAAGATTGCAGTTAAAATTTTGTAATCGGCATTCAGAAGAGCTATTTGTCTGTAAGACTCCTTGCATGAGGGATTTTCCTCCTTTAAGTATCAGAGTTGTATATGAATGTGAAAAAGAGGGCGGGAGTGATTTACCGTCAATGTAGAAACTATTGAAGAGAGTACACAGGTGTGGGATAACTTCGCTAGACATGACTTTGTAAAATTCGCTAGGAAGACCGTCAGGGCCAGCTGCTTTATTTAGAGGCAATTTAGATATTATTTTTTCGATCTCTTCCACAGTGACAGGGGCATTGAGACTATTAGAGATTTCTTGTGCCAATATAGGATGTCTAATTTCGCTCCAAAAGTCAGTTGAGTTCTTTATGTCACTGACTTTGAGCGTATAAAGCTCCTTATAATATTCATGGAATGCGGCAAGAATATCAGCAGGTTTGGAGAGGTGCTCCCCTTTGTGCTGGAGTTTGTCTATATTTGTTTTGTTTTTTTCCACTTTTGACTAATTTGGCCAACATTCTACCAGACTTGTTGCCAAATCTGTACAATCTTGCCTGAATTTTCAGCTCTTTTTGCGTTTCTTGGGATAAGACAAAAGTGTCCCTCTCATTTTTTGCTCTCACGTATTTTGCCCAATTAAGGGGGGTTTTGTCAAGTAAGTATTGATTATAAGAGTTGAGCAAGAATTTGCACAATTAGTTTTCTCTTAATCTAGTTTTTTTTAAACAAGACAGCATTATATGCAATAATTTCCCCCCTCAACACTGCTTTCATAGTCTCCCAGAATATTTCCGGACTTTTCAAATATTCTCTATTAAAATGTACATATTCTTTGTATTTATTTAGCAGCCGATTTTTAAATTTTTAGTCGGATGCTAGATAATAAGGGAAGAAGAAGCATGCTGAGGTAGGGCGAGAGTGGGCTGGCTGGAGCTCAAGAGAAATAGGTGCATAGTCTGAGAGTAAGATTGGCATTATTGCAGATTTAACCCTTGTTGTTGATATTCGCTCATCAACCAAAAATAAATCGATTCTGGAGAGTGATTTATGAGCCTTGGAAAGGCAGGTGAACATCTGAGTAGATGGGTTCTGATTTCTCCATATGTCGCATAGAGATAAGTTTTGCATAATTTTTTTATACATTTTAAATTCTAGATTATCTTTTTTCTGTTTCGGGCGTTTAGTATCTTATCTTAGCCTATCTAATGGACAGTGAGGTGCCATATTGAAGTCGCCACCAATAATCAAAAAGCCTTCTGAATAAGATAAGAGCTTCGACTGGAGAGTATTCCAGTACTCTGGGTTGAAGACATTTGGGCCATATGTATTACAGAGCGTGTACATCCTCTGGGCTTTCTTTATTTTTAATAAGACATATCTCCCCCCCAGATCAGACTCGTAGTGTACAACTTCTAAATTGATCTTTTTGCCTATCAATATTGCTACCCCTCTCTTTCTCTTGACACCAGCAGCAAAATATACTTCTTTGACCCAAGATGTTTTTAGTTTTAAAGATTCCTCTGCAGTTAAATGAGTTTCTTGAATGAAACCAATATCAGTTTGGGATTTCCGTAACTGTGTAAGAATTGCCTTTCGTTTAATGGGTGTAGAAATCCCTCCTACATTCGAGGACACTATTTTACATTTATCGATATGAACCATTTAGTGAAAAGAAAATAAGGGAGGGAAGGAGAGAAAGAGGAAGGAAAAAATAAAAACAAACACAAAAAAAAAAAGAGATTTTTTTTTTATTTTTTAAATTGCCCCACACGTGGGTGGGTTGAATCCCACAACCCTTGTCTGTCCGTAGACAGGGGTCTTCCCTAGTGAGGACCTGCATTTCAAAACATTCTTTTATTGACTTTCAGATTTTATTATCTTCCTATATTCTATTATTAAGTTAGGGGGTCAAGTGTTTTATAAAAATCTTCAGCTAGATTTGTTTCTTCGAACCAATGCATTGTTCCTTGCACTATGACCTTAAGTTTATGGGGGCAAGCTCCCGTCTTTTTGTTGCTGTATCGGCTGAAAAATCCTGAAACATAAGGATTGTAGCCCCTTCAAAATTGATCAGCTGCTGTCTACGGTAGTGTTGAAGTAGAGTGACTTTATCCTGGTAATTTAGTAGCTTTGCTATAACTGGTCTGGGTCTACTTGTACCTTTGTTATCTGTGCGGAGGGGACCGAGTCTGTGTGCTCTCTCAATTAAGATAGGTTGATGTGTAGATGGGATTTTCAAAATTCTAGGTAGCACTTCTGAAACAAAGGGTATAAGATTTTCATTTTGTTGTTCCTCTGGAAGACCAATGATTCTTATATTGTTCCTTCTGGAACGATTCTCTAAGTCTTCCAATTTATTTTTAATTTTTTGTATGTTAATATTTGTGGTTTCAAGTTTAGAGCTGTGAGAATTTGTTAGGTCTTCCAGGTCTGATACCCTTTGTTCAGCTTCCTGTAATCTACCTGAAAACTGCCGAGCTTCCTGTGCTAAGGAAAGAATGTCTTGTCTGAGTTCAGTTTTAAGGGCGTCAAATTTAGGGGAGACAGAGTCCGAGATACTAGTAACCAGGTTTTGAACACTTGCTACTTCTTGTAGTAATGATGCATTTGCCAAAATTGGTTGTATATCCATAACAGTTTCTTGTGTGTTCTTCACTTTCCTATCCCTCTGTCTGGCTGCCATGGCTGGAGAGTGGGTCTTGTGTGTGGTGTGTGAAAATTTGTCCATGTGCAAAAGAAAACAAAAAAGTGAGAATTATCGCCATGGCGTGGGGAGGATAGTGGTGAGGTGCACAGTGAGGAAGAGTAAAGGCGTGAAATAGTGAAGCTTGAGGAGGTAAATAAAACCTCGAGGGAGGGGAGTGGGGGTGGGAGTGAGCAAGTGCTGGGCAGGTGGGGAAGAAAAAAAAAAAAAAAAAAGGGGAAAAGGTGCCTATGTGGAAGTGATCTTATTGATTATGTGACAAGTCCAGCCATGGAAGTGAAGAAGGGGGGATATTTATTGAAACTGTATAAACTTTGTCCCCGTGGATTGCACCTGGTTATCAGGGACACCCCTGAAAAGGGCACTGTAGTATTCAGGGGACTCTGCAAGTATAAGGTCTCACTTCCCTTCCTAATTTATTTTTATAGCTGTACCCTAGAAAAGGTGTGAGATAAGATATCCTCTAATGTTATTTAAATTATAACTCTAGCAATTTTGCCTCCTTAGATCGCATTGAATGCAGTTTGCTAAAATTTGCTACAGATAGATACAAGTGTGTGCCTGTATTTTAACAGTTATTTGTTTATAGAAAAACATTCTGTATTGGTCAATATCTATACCCAGTTAGCTTTGTTGAGCTCAGAAAATATAAAGCTTCCCTTCCCTTCCTGGTTTGTTCCTATGGCTACACCTTAAACATAGATATAGCTTTGGATAGCTTTTCAATTTCCTTATCAAAGTAACAACTCAATTCTATTTAACAAATAATATGTTTAGACTGTTTAAATAGTGTCTCTAGAGATTATGCATCAATGATTCTCATTAGATACAGTTTGCTACAATGTGCTACAGACAATTACAAGTACAGGCTTGTATCTTTTATCTCGTTCACTTTTAAACTACAATATCAGTACAGTGAAATATATATGTGAATAGATTAGTTTTTTAAAGATTTCTAGGGATTGTGTATCGTCAGTTCACATTAAGACCAGATTACTACGATATATTAGAAACAATCACAAGTCTAAACTTATATCTTTACAAGTATCTGTTTATAGGAAGCTTGTGTTTAAACTATGTCCTATGCTGTAGAGTCTCACTAAGTTTAAGAATAAATTATTTTAACCCCTTAAGGACCAGCGACGTACCCTGTATGTCGCTGGCCTTTTTTCTCCAACATTGGTGTGTCCGGTCCACGGCGTCATCCTTACTTGTGGGATATCTCTTCCCCAACAGGAAATGGCAAAGAGTCCCAGCAAAGCTGGCCATATAGTCCCTCCTAGGCTCCGCCCACCCCAGTCATTCTCTTTGCCGTTGCACAGGCAACATCTCCACGGAGATGGTTAAGAGTTTTTTGGTGTTTAAATGTAGTTTTTATTCTTCTATCAAGTGTTTGTTATTTTAAAATAGTGCTGGTATGTACTATTTACTCTGAAACAGAAAAGGATGAAGATTTCTGTTTGTGAGAGGAAGATGATTTTAGCAGACAGTAACTAAAATCGATTGCTGTTTCCACATAGGACTGTTGAGATGAAGTAACTTCAGTTGGGGGAAGCAGTTAGCAGACTTTTCTGCTTAAGGTATGACTAGCCATATTTCTAACAAGACTGTGTAATGCTGGAAGGCTGTCATTTCCCCTCATGGGGACCGGTAAGCCATTTTCTTAGTCAAACAAACAGAATAAAGGGCTTAATATGGGCTAAAAAACTGGTAGACATTTTTATGGGCTAAATCGATTGCTTTATTTGGGCATTTTATTCATATTTATGCTGACAATTTGCATTTATAAACTTGGGGAACGTTTATTAAACGGCAGGCACTGTGTTAGACACCTTTTCCAGTCAGGGGGCCTTCCTAGTTGTAGACTGAGCCTCATTTTCGCGCCATTACTGCGCAGTTGTTTTTTGAGAACAGGGCATGCAGATGCATGTGTGAGGATCTGAAATTTGCTGGAAAAGCTTCTAGAAGGCGTCAATTGGTATCGTATTCCCCTCTGGGCTTGGTTGGGTCTCAGCAAAGACTATAGCTGGGACTGTATAGGGGTTAAATTTGTAAACGGCTCCAGTTCCGTTATTTTAAGGGTTAAATTTGGTGTGCAATACTATTAATGCTTTAAGACACTGTGGTGAAATTTTGGTAATTTTTGAACAATTCCTTCATACTTTTTCACATATTCAGTAATAAAGTATTTTCTGTTTAAAATTTAAAGAGACAGTAACGGTTTTGTTTTAAAACGTTTTTTGTGCTTTGTTGACAAGTTTAAGCCTGTTTAACATGCCTGTACCTTCAGATAAGCTATGTTCTATATGTATGAAAGCCAATATGTCTCCCCATTTAAATGTATGTGATAATTGTGCCATAGCGTCCAAACAAAGTAAGGACAGTACTGCCACAGATAATGAAATTGCCCAAGATGATTCCTCAGTTGAGGGGAGTAAACATGATACTAAATCATCTCCTACTGTGTCTACACCAGTTTTGCCCACGCAGGAGGCCCCTAGTACATCTAGTGCGCCAATACTTATTACCATGCATCAATTAACGGCTGTAATGGATAACTCCATAGCAAATATTTTATCCAAAATGCTTACTTATCAGAGAAAGCGTGATTGCTCTGTTTTAAACACTGAAGAGCAGGAGGGCGCTGATGATAATTGTTCTGTCATACCCTCACACCAATCTGAAGGGGCCATGAGGGAGGTTTTGTCAGATGGAGAAATTTCAGATTCAGGAAAAATTTCTCAACAAGCTGAACCTGATGTTGTGACATTTAAATTAGAACATCTCCGCGCACTGCTTAAGGAGGTGTTATCTACTCTGGATGATTGTGACAACTTGGTCATTCCAGAGAAATTATGCAAGATGGACAAGTTCCTAGAGGTTCCGGTGCACCCCGACGCTTTTCCTATACCCAAGCGGGTGGCGGACATAGTAAATAAGGAGTGGGAAAAGCCCGGCATACCTTTTGCCCCCCCCCCTATATTTAAGAAATTATTTCCTATGGTCGACCCCAGAAAGGACTTATGGCAGACAGTCCCTAAGGTCGAGGGGGCAGTTTCTACTCTAAACAAACGCACTACTATTCCTATCGAAGATAGTTGTGCTTTCAAAGATCCTATGGATAAAAAATTGGAAGGTTTGCTTAAAAAGATTTTTGTACAGCAAGGTTACCTTCTACAACCCATTTTGTGCATTGTTCCTGTCACTACAGCAGCGTGGTTCTGGTTCGAGGAACTAGAAAAGTCGCTCAGTAGAGAGACTCCATATGAGGAGGTTATGGACAGAGTTCACGCACTTAAATTGGCTAACTCTTTTATTTTAGATGCCGCTTTGCAATTAGCTAGATTAGCGGCGAAAAATTCAGGGTTTGCTATCGTGGCGCGCAGAGCGCTTTGGCTAAAGTCTTGGTCAGCGGATGTGTCATCCAAGACAAAATTGCTTAACATCCCTTTCAAAGGTAAAACTCTATTTGGACCAGAATTGAAAGAGATTATTTCAGACATCACTGGGGGAAAGGGCCACGCCCTTCCACAAGATAGGCCTTTCAAGGCTAAAAATAAGTCTAATTTTCATTCCTTTTGCAATTTCAGGAACGGACCGGCCTCTAATTCTGCATCCTCTAAGCAAGAGGGTAATGCCTCACAACCCAAACCAGCCTGGAAACCGATGCAAGGCTGGAACAAGGGTAAGCAGGCCAAGAAGCCTGCCGCTGCTAACAAAACAGCATGAAGGAGTAGCCCCCGATCCGGGACCGGATCTAGTGGGGGGCAGACTCTCTCTCTTTTCTCAGGCTTGGGCAAGAGATGTTCAGGATCCCTGGGCGCTAGAAATAGTTTCTCAAGGTTATCTCCTGGAATTCAAGGAACTACCCCCAAGGGGAAGGTTCCACATGTCTCACTTATCCTCAAACCAAATAAAGAGACAGGCATTCTTACATTGTGTAGAAGACCTGTTAAAGATGGGAGTGATACACCCAGTTCCAATAAAGGAACAAGGAATGGGATTTTATTCCAATCTGTTCGTAGTTCCCAAAAAAGAGGGAACTTTCAGACCAATTTTGGATTTGAAGATCCTAAACAAATTTCTCAGGGTACCATCGTTCAAGATGGAAACCATTCGAACGATTCTACCCACTATCCAGGAAAGTCAATTTATGACTACCGTGGATCTAAAGGATGCGTACCTACATATTCCTATCCACAAAGAACATCATCAGTTCCTAAGGTTCGCTTTTCTGGACAAGCATTACCAGTTTGTGGCCCTCCCATTCGGGTTAGCCACTGCTCCAAGGATTTTCACAAAGGTGCTAGGGTCCCTTCTAGCGGTTCTAAGACCGAGGGGCATTGCAGTAGTACCTTACTTGGACGACATTCTAATACAAGCGTCGTCCCTGTCAAAAGCAAAGGCTCATACAGACATCGTTCTGGCCTTTCTCAGATCACACGGATGGAAGGTGAATATAGAAAAAAGTTCTCTGTCTCGGTCGACAAGAGTTCCCTTCTTGGGAACAATAATAGATTCCTTAGAAATGAGGATTTTTCTGACAGAGGTCAGAAAATCAAAACTTCTAAGCTCTTGTCAAGCTCTTCATTCTGTTCCTCGTCCTTCCATAGCGCAGTGCATGGAAGTAGTAGGGTTGATGGTTGCAGCAATGGACATAGTTCCTTTTGCACAAATTCATCTAAGACCATTACAACTGTGCATGCTCAAACAGTGGAATGGGGACTATACAGACTTGTCTCCAATGATTCAAGTAGATCAGAAGACCAGAGATTCACTCCGTTGGTGGCTGACCCTGGACCATCTGTCCCAGAGAATGAGCTTCCGCAGACCAGAGTGGGTCATTGTCACGACCGACGCCAGTCTAGTGGGTTGGGGCGCGGTCTGGGAATCCCTGAAAGCTCAGGGTCTATGGTCTCGGGAAGAGTCTCTTCTCCCGATAAACATTCTGGAACTGAGAGCGATATTCAATGCTCTCAGGGCTTGGCCTCAACTAGCAAAGGCCAGATTCATAAGTTTCCAATCAGACAACATGACGACCATTGCGTATATCAATCATCAGGGGGGAACAAGGAGTTCCCTGGCGATGAAAGAAGTGACCAAAATAATTCAATGGGCGGAGGATCACTCCTGCCACCTGTCTGCGATCCACATCCCAGGTGTGGAAAACTGGGAGGCGGATTTTCTGAGTCGTCAGACATTCCATCCGGGGGAGTGGGAACTCCACCCGGAGATCTTTGCCCAAATAACCCAATTATGGGGCATTCCAGACATGGATCTGATGGCGTCTCGTCAGAACTTCAAGGTTCCTTGCTACGGGTCCAGATCCAGGGATCCCAAGGCGACTCTAGTAGATGCACTAGTAGCACCTTGGACCTTCAACCTAGCTTATGTATTTCCACCGTTTCCTCTCATTCCCAGGCTGGTAGCCAGGATCAATCAGGAGAGGGCCTCGGTGATCTTGATAGCTCCTGCGTGGCCACGCAGGACTTGGTATGCAGACCTGGTGAATATGTAATCGGTTCCACCATGGAAGCTACCTTTGAGACAGGACCTTCTTGTTCAGGGTCCATTCGAACATCCAAATCTGGTCTCCCTCCAGCTGACGGCTTGGAGATTGAACGCTTGATTCTATCGAAGCACGGGTTTTCAGATTCTGTGATAGATACTCTGGTTCAGGCCAGAAAACCGGTAACTAGAAAGATTTACCATAAAATATGGAAAAGATATATCTGTTGGTGTGAATCCTAAGGATTCCCATGGAATAAGATAAAAATTCCTAAGATTCTCTCCTTTCTACAACAAGGTTTGGAGAAAGGATTATCTGCAAGTTCTCTAAGGGACAGATCTCTGCTTTATCTGTCTTACTACACAAAAGACTGGCAGCTGTGCCAGATGTTCAAGCATTTGTTCAGGCTCTGGTTAGGATCAAGCCTGTTTACAGACCTTTGACTCCTCCCTGGAGTCTAAATCTAGTTCTTTCAGTTCTTCCGTTTGAACCTTTACATTCCATAGATATTAAGTTACTATCTTGGAAAGTTTTGTTTTTGGTTGCAATTTCTTCTGCTAGAAGAGTTTCAGAGTTATCTGCTCTGCAGTGTTCTCCGCCCTATCTGGTGTTCCATGCAGATAAGGTGGTTTTGCGTACTAAGCCTGGTTTTCTTCCTAAGGTTGTTTCTAACAAAAATATTAACCAGGAGATAGTTGTACCTTCTTTATGTCCGAATCCAGTTTCAAAGAAGGAACGTTTGTTACACAATTTGGACGTAGTCCGTGCTCTAAAATTCTATTTAGAGGCTACAAAAGATTTCAGACAAACATCTTCCTTGTTTGTTGTTTATTCTGGTAAAAGGAGAGGTCAAAAAGCGACTTCTATGAGACTGCCGGACGGCAGCCTCCTGAAAGAATCACAGCTCACTCCACTAGGGCTGTGGCTTCCACATGGGCCTTCAAGAACGAGGCTTCTGTTGACCAGATATGTAAGGCAGCGACTTGGTCTTCACTGCACACTTTTGCCAAATTTTACAAATTTTATACTTTTGCTTCTTCGGAGGCTATTTTTGGGAGAAAGGTTTTGCAAACTGTGGTGCCTTCCGTTTAGGTAACCTGATTTGCTCCCTCCCTTCATCCGTGTCCTAAAGCTTTGGTATTGGTTCCCACAAGTAAGGATGACGCCGTGGACCGGACACACCAATGTTGGAGAAAACAGAATTTATGCTTACCTGATAAATTACTTTCTCCAACGGTGTGTCCGGTCCACGGCCCGCCCTGGTTTTTTAATCAGGTCTGATGAATTATTTTCTCTAACTACAGTCACCACGGTACCATATGGTTTCTCCTATATATATTTCCTCCTGTCCGTCAGTCGAATGACTGGGGTGGGCGGAGCCTAGGAGGGACTATATGGCCATCTTTGGTGGGACTCTTTGCCATTTCCTGTTGGGGAAGAGATATCCCACAAGTAAGGATGACGCCGTGGACCGGACACACCGTTGGAGAAAGTAATTTATCAGGTAAGCATAAATTCTGTTTTTGGGACTTGATTGTTTTAAAGCGCGGTCTTGCCACCAGCGTTGCAACTGCTCTATTCCACAAAGCCTTCTGGAGGGAGGGCATTAATAGCGTGTTCTTGCTAGACTTGTGCTATTATGTCCTGAAAAAACCCTTAACGACCAGTGACATACAGGGTACATTGTGGTCATTAAGGGGTTAAACTGCCACCCCAGCTACCACATTTTATATTTATAGGTGAGAAAAAATGTATAAATTCATATGAATTTTCAGTTTTTCAGCCAAGCATAGATTAAGTGAAAAGAGGACCCTATACTAATGCATCGCCTAAGTTATTATACACAGTTTAATCAGAGCCAAGAGCGACAATTTTGTTACCACTTTCTCTTGTAAGGTGTATCCAGTCCACGGATCATCCATTACTTGTGGGATATTCTCATTCCCAACAGGAAGTTGCAAGAGGACACCCACAGCAGAGCTGTTATATAGCTCCTCCCCTCACTACCATATCCAGTCATTCTCTTGCAACTCTCAACGCGCATGGAGGTAGTAAGAGGGAGTGGTGAAAAATAGTTAGTTTATTTCCTTCAATCAAAAGTTTGTTATTTTTAAATAGTACCGGAGTTGTGCTATTTTATCTCAGGCAGAGATAGAAGATGAATCTGCCTGAGTTTTCTATGATCTTAGCAGGTTGTAACTAAGACCCATTGCTGTTCTCACATATGTCTGAGGAGAGAGGTAACTTCAGAGGGAGAATGGCGTGCAGTTTACTCTGCTATGAGGTATGTGCAGTTATAATTTTTTCTAGGATTGGAAATGCTAGAAAATGCTGCTGATACTTGATAAATGTAAGTTAAGCCTGAATACAGTGATTTAATAACGACTGGTATCATGCTTACTCTCAGGGGTAATACCCTTATAGATATGCTATATAAAACGTTTGCTGGCATGTTTAATCGTTTTTTATATATGCTTGGTGATAAAACTTTATTGGGGCCAATTTTTTCGACATGGCTGGCTTTATTTTTGCCTAGAAACAGTTTCCTGAGGCTTTCCACTGTTGTAATATGAGTGGGAGGGGCCTATTTTAGCGCTTTTTTGCGCAGTTAAAATTACAGACTGAGACATCCAGTTTTCCTCAGAAGTTCCCTGAATGCTACAGGACATCTCTAAAGGGTCTAAAATCGTTTATTGGGGAAGGTAGGAGCCACAGTAGAGCTGTGGCAGTTTGTTGTGACTGTTAAAAAACGTCTATGTCGTTTTTTTTATCCGTTTTTTGAACTAAGGGGTTAATCATCCATTTGCAAGTGGGTGCAATGCTCTCTTAGCCTATTACATACACTGTAAAAATGTTGTTTGTGTAACTGCCTTTTTTCACTGTTTTTCAAATTTTGACAAAATTTGTTTCTCTTAAAGGCACAGTACCGTTTTTTATATTTACTTGTTAACTTGAATTAAAGTGTTTTCCAAGCTTGCTAGTCTCATTGCTAGTCTGTATAAACATGTCTGACATAGAGGAAACTCCTTGTTCATTATGTTTAAAAGCCATGGTGGAACCCCCTCTTAGAATGTGTACCAATTGTACTGACTTCACTCTAAGCAATAAAGATCATATTCTGTCTTTAAAAAATTTATCACCAGAGGAATCTAATGAGGGGGAAGTTATGCCGACTAACTCTCCCCACGTGTCAGATCCTTTGACTCCCGCTCAAGGGACTCACGCTGAAATGGCGCCAAGTACATCTAGGGCACCCATAGCGTTTACTTTACAAGACATGGCGGCAGTCATGGATAATACACTGTCAGCGGTATTAGCCAGACTACCTGAATTTAGAGGTAAGCGAGATAGCTCTGGGGTTAGACGAAATGCAGAGCATACTGACGCTTTAAGAACCATGTCTGATACTGCCTCACAATATGCTTAAGCTGAGGAAGGAGAACTTCAGTCTGTGGGTGATGTTTCTGACTCAGGAAGGATACCTGATTCTGATATTTCTACATTTAAATTTAAGCTTGAACACCTCAGCGTATTACTTAAGGAGGTTTTAGCTGCTCTGAATGACTGTGACACAATTGCAGTGCCAGAGAAATTGTGTAGACTGGATAAATACTATGCAGTGCCGGTGTGTACTGATGTTTTTCCAATACCTAAAAGGTTTACAGAAATTATTACTAAGGAATGGGATAGACCAGGTGTGCCGTTCTCTCCCCCTCCTATTTTTAGAAAAATGTTTCCTATAGACGCCACCACACGGGACTTATGGCAGACAGTCCCTAAGGTGGAGGGAGCAGTTTCTACTTTAGCAAAGCGTACTACTATCCCTGTCGAGGACAGTTGTGCTTTTTCAGATCCGATGGATAAAAAATTAGAAGGTTACCTTAAGAAAATATTTTGTCAACAAGGTTTTATCTTACAGCCCCTTGCATGCATTGCCCCTGTCACTGCTGCTGCGGCGTTCTGGTTTGAGTCTCTGGAAGAGGCCTTACAGGTAGCGACTCCATTGGATGACATACTTGGCAAACTTAGGGCACTTAAGCTAGCCAATTATTTTGTTTCTGATGCCATTGTTCATTTGACTAAACTATCGGCTAAGAATTCTGGTTTTGCTATACAGGCGCGCAGGGCGCTATGGCTTAAATCATGGTCAGCTGACGTGACTTCAAAATCTAAGCTGCTTAACATTCCCTTCAAGGGGCAGACCTTATTCGGGCCTGGTTTGAAGGAGATTATTGCTGATATCACTGGAGGAAAAGGTCATGCCCTTCCTCAGGACAGGTCCAAATCCAGGGCCAAACAGTTTAATTTTCGTGCCTTTCGAAACTTCAAGGCAGGTGCGGCATCAACCTCCTCTAATGCAAGACAAGAGGGAACTGTTGCTCAGTCCAAGGCGGTCTGGAGGCCTAACCAGACCTGGAACAAAGGTAAGCAGGCTAAAAAACCTGCTGCTGCCTCTAAGACAGCATGAAGGAACGGCCCCCTATCCGGTAACGGATCTAGTGGGGGGCAGACTTTCACTCTTCGCCCAGGCATGGGCAAGAGATGTTCAGGATCCCTGGGCGTTGGAAATTATATCCCAGGGATATCTTCTGGACTTCAAAGTTTCTCCCCCAAAAGGGAGATTTCACCTTTCACAATTATCTGCAAACCAGATAAAGAGAGAGGCATTCTTACACTGTGTACGAGACCTCCTAGTTATGGGAGTGATCCATCCAGTTCCAAAAGAGGAACAAGGACAGGGTTTTTACTCAAATCTGTTTGTGGTTCCCAAAAAAGAGGGAACCTTCAGACCAATTTTGGATCTAAAGATCTTAAACAAATTTCTCAGAGTTCCATCATTCAAGATGGAAACTATTCGTACCATCCTGCCTATGATCCAGGAGGGTCAATATATGACTACAGTGGATCTAAAGGATGCTTATCTTCACATTCCGATACACAAAGATCATCATCGGTTTCTCAGGTTTGCCTTTCTGGACAGGCATTACCAGTTTGTAGCTCTTCCTTTTGGATTAGCTACAGCCCCAAGAATCTTCACGAAGGTTCTAGGGTCGCTTCTGGCGGTTCTAAGGCCGCAGGGCATTTTGGTGGCCCCTTATTTAGACGACATCCTGATACAGGCGTCAAACTTCCAGATTGCCAAGTCTCATACGGACATAGTACTGGCATTTCTGAGGTCGCATGGGTGGAAAGTGAACGAGGAAAAGAGTTCTCTATCCCCACTCACAAGAGTTTCCTTCCTAGGGACTCTGATAGATTCTATAGAAATGAAAATTTACCTGACGGAGTCCAGGTTATCAAAGCTTCTAAATTCCTGCCGTGTTCTTCATTCCATTCCGCGCCCTTCGGTGGCTCAGTGCATGGAAGTAATCGGCTTAATGGTAGCGGCAATGGACATAGTGCCGTTTGCATGCTTACATCTCAGACCGCTGCAACTATGCATGCTCAGTCAGTGGAACGGGGATTACACAGATTTGTCCCCTCTACTAAATCTGGATCAAGAGACCAGGGATTCTCTACTCTGGTGGCTATCTCGGGTCCATCTGTCCAAAGGTATGACCTTTCGCAGGCCAGATTGGACAATTGTGACGACAGATGCCAGCCTTCTAGGTTGGGGTGCAGTCTGAAACTCCCTGAAGGCTCAGGGATCGTGGACTCAGGAGGAGTCACTCCTTCCAATAAATATTCTGGAATTGAGAGCGATATTCAATGCTCTTCAAGCTTGGCCTCAGTTAGCAACTCTGAGGTTCATCAGATTTCAGTCGGACATTATCACGACTGTGGCTTACATCAACCATCAAGGGGGAACAAGAAGTTCCCTAGCGATGTTAGAAGTCTCAAAGATAATTTGCTGGGCGGAGATTCACTCTTGCCACCTATCAGCTATTCATATCCCAGGTGTAGAGAACTGGGAGGCGGATTTTCTAAGTCGACAGAATTTTCATCCGGGGGAGTGGGAACTCCATCCGGAGGTGTTTGCACAAGTGGTTCATCGCTGGGGCAAACCAGAGTTGGATCTCATGGCGTCTCGACAGAACGCCAAGCTTCCTTGTTACGGATCCAGGACCAGGGAACCCAAGGCGACGCTGATAGATGCTCTAGCAGCGCCCTGGTCTTTCAACCTGGCTTATGTGTTTCCACCGTTTCCTCTGCTCCCTCGACTGATTGCCAAGATCAAGCAGGAGAGAGCATTGGTGATTTTAATAGCGCCTGCGTGGCCACGCAGGACCTGGTATGCAGATCTAGTGGACATGTCATCCTTTCCACCATGGACTCTGCCTCTGAGACAGGACCTTCTACTTCAGGGTCCTTTCCACCATCCAAATCTAATTTCTCTGAGACTGACTGCATGGAGATTGAACGCCTGATTTTATCAAAGCGTGGTTTCTCCGAGTCAGTCATTGATACCTTGATACAGGCACGAAAGCTTGTCACCAGGAAAATTTATCATAAAATATGGCGTAAATATCTTTATTGGTGTGAATCCAAGGGTTACTCATGGAGTAAAGTCAAGATTCCCAGGATATTATCCTTTCTCCAAGATGGTTTGGAAAAAGGATCGTCAGCTAGTTCCTTAAAGGGACAGATTTCTGCTCTGTCTATTCTTTTGCACAAGCGTCTGGCAGATGTTCCAGACATTCAGGCATTTTGCCAGGCTGTAGTTAGAATCAAGCCTGTGTTTAGACCGGTTGCTCTGCCATGGAGCTTAAATTTGGTTCTTAAGGTTCTTCAAGGAGTTCCATTTGAACCTCTCCATTCCATAGATATCAAACTTTTATCTTGGAAAGTTCTTTTTTTGGTAGCTATTTCCTCGGCTCGTAGAGTCTCCGAGTTATCTGCCTTACAATGTGATTCTCCTTATCTGATTTTCCATACGGATAAGGTTGTCCTGCGTACCCAACCTGGGTTTTTACCTAAGGTGGTATCTAACAAAAATATCAATCAAGAGATTGTTGTTCCATCCTTGTGTCCTAACCCTTCTTCAAACAAGGAACGTCTATTACACAATCTAGACGTGGTTCGTGCTTTAAAGTTTTACTTACAAGCTACTAAAGATTTTCGACAAACATCTTCTTTGATTGTTGTTTACTCTGGACAGAGGAGAGGTCAAAAGGCTTCGGCAACCTCTCTTTCTTTTTGGCTAAGAAGCATAATACGCTTAGCCTATGAGACAGCTGGACAGCAGCCCCCTGAAAGGATTACAGCTCATTCCACTAGAGCTGTGGCTTCCACCTGGGGCTTTAGAAATGAGGCGTCTGTTGAACAGATTTGCAAGGCGGCGACTTGGTCTTCGCTTCATACCTTTTCAAAATTCTACAAATTTGATACTTTTGCTTCTTTGGAGGCTATTTTTGGGAGAAAGGTTTTACAGACAGTGGTACCTTCCGTTTAAGCATCTGCCTTGTCCCTCCCTTCATCCGTGTACTTTAGCTTTGGTATTGGTATCCCACAAGTAATGGATGATCCGTGGACTGGATACACCTTACAAGAGAAAACACAATTTATGCTTACCTGATAAATTTATTTCTCTTGTGGTGTATCCAGTCCACGGCCTGCCCTGTCATTTTAAGGCAGGTAATTTTTAAATTTAAACTTCAGTCACCACTGCACCCTATGGTTTCTCCTTTCTCTGCTTGTTTTCGGTCGAATGACTGGATATGGTAGTGAGGGGAGGAGCTATATAACAGCTCTGCTGTGGGTGTCCTCTTGCAACTTCCTGTTGGGAATGAGAATATCCCACAAGTAATGGATGATCCGTGGACTGGATACACCACAAGAGAAATAAATTTATCAGGTAAGCATAAATTGTGTTTTTTTCTTTTTTCCTTTTCCCACTCAGTCTGGTGCAGGCACAAATAAAAGGGGAGGTTGTAGTAAGCAGTCCCCGTTATGTTAAATTGTTTAACCGAGCTGGGCTACACAGTTAAGTTGCTTATTGCCTACTAAATTAAAGTGGGAAAAACAATATTATAATATCTTATAGATAAGTTAATTTTCTCAATACCGGAAAAAGGGAAGAAAATAAAAAAATAAGTAAATAAAAAAAAAAAAAACTATTCTCTTTATCCTTTTTTTTTCCCCGCTTTAGAACAAGGAGATTAATGATTAAATGTTATATTTGTGGAAGTCTATGTCCATCTGCCCACGGTTCAATATTTTGGACAAATAAAGGAAGTTTGAGCCAAATTCGAGCAGTAGTACTGAGGAGGTCTATTGTTGTAGGGAAAATAAAGTTCTGTCCTCCTATTTAAGCTTATCCGAATTTACTCCAGAAGGCCATGTTAAACACTGTTCTTTTATTTTTTCTCCCCCGTTTCTGCCTTGGCAAGCTCCAACCCCTATATACAAGAATAAGTTTGTGTCAGGGGAGAGAAAAAAAGGGAGATGAGAGTTAGTCAATTATAACGTTACCCACTGCTGTCTCCTGGCACACCTGTGGCAAGTAAGGTACATTTCTCCAGTGCGACCCCCCTCACGCAGCACCGGTGGGAGGGGGAGCGCTTGGTCGAGCTTCACCAGGAGTAAGGAATGTCACCCAGCTGCCTTGGATCCATGCCGTCGCTTGAGAGTGAAGGGTAAGAGACAGCCAACCCAAGACCAAAAGAGGTGAAGATGACGGTCCGTGCCCCTCACGCAGCACCGGTTGGAGGGGACACTAGGACCGAAGAAAAGCGGGTCTCAAAGCTTCTCTGCCCTCTCTTTCTCTGTAGATAGATACAGCCCGGATCGGCCTAAGTCCAGCCAGTCAGGAAGCTTCAATTCTGCAGCCGGGCGATGGAACATGCAGGGAGAGCCAAGCAGTTGTAGGATTCACAAGTCCAGTGTGTATAGGTAGCGGGCGATTCTCTGCTCCAAGCTCGGCAGTTTAGCCGCAGGGGAGGTTCCAGCCAGGTAAATCTCCCGGCGTCATGTTAAATCGTCCTCAACTCCTGTTCAGGTTGTGGAGTCAGGTTACCACGGATTAGGTAAAGTTTTCAACTTTCAAAAGAAAAGTTCTTGCAACAATGTTAATATTCAAATTAGGGCCCTCAGACTACTGCAGACTGCAGCTCAGTGCGATGATATGGCACTGTATCGGTTCCAGAAGCGGTGGAATAACTAAGCAAGCCACCCAGGGTCTAAGGGTTTTGGGCGCGAGAGTTTTGCCAACATCTTGAAGTGGAGGTAATGCTGAACAGGTGCTTCAGACGACCATACACCTGAACTCCTCCTCCGGAACCAGAACCAGAGAGCATGTCATTTTCAGAGCATGTGATTTTAAGACACTTTTAACTTCACTTCTATTTTTGTGCTTCGTTCTCTTGGTATCCCATGTTGAAAAAAAATATGCACATATCCCACACTAGTGGAAGTTAGCTGTTGATTGGTACCTGCACACATTTGTATCTTGTGATTGGCTAACTAGATGTGTTCATCTAGCTGTCAGTAGTGAAATGATGTTCCTTTAGCAAAAGATAACAAGATAATAAAGTAAATTTATTAATAGAAGTAAATTGGAAAGTTATTTAAAATTGCTTGCTCCTCCTAAATCATGAAAGAAACATTTTGGGGTTTCTTGTCCCTTTAATATAAATCATAATATATTTTATTATGTTATCATTAAGAATACATTGACACTATTGGCATTCATTTGAATTGAGGTTTGATTTTTCATATTTATAGTGTATAGCAAGCACATTCTTCTTTCATTATTAATAGGTTTAGTGACCATCCATCTGACTCTTCTACACTTTTTCCTATCATAAAGGGATATGAAATAGTTTGAGATTGTAATATAACATATTTATGTGTAGTAAATAACTTTGCAATATAGTTTAATTGTTTATTTTGTTCCTTTTTCCTGTAATTTAAAATTGGCATTTATTTCTAAGGTGATGATACTCCACAAAAATCCTTGCTTGTGGAAATTCATCTCTTGGCCACCAGGAGGAGGCAAAGACACCCTACAACAAGGCTTTAAAGGGATAGTAAACTCCAAAAATGTTATTGTTTAAAAAGATAGATAATTCCTTTATTTACCATTCCCCAGTTTTGCATAACCACAACTGTTATAGAAATATACTTTTTACCTCTGTAATTACCTTGTATCTAAGCTTCTGCTGACTACCTCCTTATCTCAGATCTTTTGACAGACTTGCATTTCAGGCAATTAGTGCTGACTCTTAACTTCACATGCATGAGCACAGTGTTACCTATATAAAACACATGAACTAACGCCCTCTAGCTGTGAAAAACTGTCAAATCCATTTAGATGAAAAGCAGCCTTCAAGGGCTTAGAAATTAGCATATGAGCCTACCTAGGTTTAGCTTTCAGCAAAGAATACCAAGAGAACAAAGCAAATTTGATGAATAAAGTAAATTATAAAGTTGTTTACAATTACATGCCCTATCTGAATCATGAAAGTTTAATTTGGACTTTACTATCCCTTTAAGTAACCCTCCTACTTCCCTTTCCCTCCCAGTAGTTCTTTGCCTCATCATGGAGTAGGCAAGGATAGAGGTGTCGAGGATTCATTGAAGAATTACAGGGATATCAATTACATTTTTTCCATCAAATGGATAGTTTCCTGGAAGAGAGGGACATAGGAGAGTACTGGCTGTGCAATGTAAATCTTCTGTATGAAGTTGTGGTCACAAGACTGCCACATGTGTCACTGTAACAGTTCTTTCAGCCTCATCCTGTGTAACCATGAAGTTGTACCCACTCAGTATATCCTCTACTATTAGTTACAGCATTGTTTCTTAACCACAGTCCTCAAGTACCCCCAACAGGCCAGGTTTTTATTCTAGCTAAACCAGTGCACAGGGGAAATAATTAGCTTATGGGTAAGAGCAGGTTAGTAACCATGATGATTACTTCACCTGTGCATTGGTTCAGCTATAATAAAAACATGGCCTGTTGGGAGTACTTGAGGACTGCGGTTGAGAAACACTGAGTTACAGTACAGGATGGGTTTTCTGCTGTATCCTCAGGAATAGGTGTAAGAACAGTGGAGGGGATATACCTGCATGTCTCACACAGGCTGCAAAGGGTACAGTTACCACTAAGCCATCAGCTAAGCACACTGTGTTATTTTTATATAACAGCTGAGTACTATTCGAGGGTACAGTTACTTCATAGTCATAAATTAAAAATTATTAGAGCAGGAGAAAGGTTAAAATGAGTGACACATTAGCTGTATACAAAAATTGGTAATATAAGTGGTGCAGACCCTCAAATGTAGATACAAAAAAACATACAAAAGAAAGAGAGATAATAGAACCATGTAAAGTTCTATATTAAGAGAGGGAATTCATCACTCTTTTGAATCAAAAATATACAATTTATTTAAATATGAAGATGCATCAAGTGTGAAACCTACATATACATCAAATCACACCTATAAATATATAAGATCTCTGCTGGCCAGCGAATAAAAGCCTACACATTAGATATAGATACGAGAGTAGCAAAAGTTATCCAACATATCTAATAAAAAAAAAAAAGTAACAAACAAACCTGCACAACGGAGCACCCTTGGGGTAGTTAGATGATTCTTAAAAGGTGTGAGTTAGGCACAAAATAGAGAGAGGGTATAAAGTTAATTGCCACAGTGGGATAACTCTATCTTTTATAGTAGATTCCAGATGGCAGCCATAGTTCCCTTTGTGTCTGCACACACACCCATGATCACAGGAAATCCAGAGAGGGAACAAAAAAACAGCGCTCCAAGCCCAGAAAAAAGTTAAAGGTTCAGCTTTATTCCAACATGATTAAAAACATGCAAAATATGTAAAAAGTGGTCAGCACAGTTGTGCAAAATACAAGTAAAAGAACAGGTGCAAAAAACAGCAAACGTTTTGTGCTTCACGCTCTTGATCACTGTGCAGTGATCAAGTGCGTGAAGCACGAAACGTTTGCTGTTTTTTGCACCTGTTCTTTTACTTGTATTTTGCACAACTGTGCTGACCACTTTTTACATATTTTGCATGTTTTTAATCATGTTGGAATAAAGCTGAACTTTTAACTTTTTTCTGGGCTTGGAGCGCTGTTTTTTTGTTCCCTCTCTGGATTTCCTATCTAATAAATAAGTCTAGCTTCAAAGAGCAAGAGCAAGCAAACACACACCTATACAAGTGTGTACAGGCAAACATGACATATATTTAACAAAACCCATATGATCTGCATAGAACTGCAAAACAGTGAGTCAGAAAGTCTGCAGATTCACAGTATCCAAAGATAGGGATAAGGCAACACAGCGTGTAAATAACAAGGTGTTAGTACAGAAGCCCAGCGTGAATATGGTATAACTGCTTGTGGCCATCCGACACATAGACAAACAGTTCAGGCAGCACTAAACCAGGAAAGGTCTTTAGAAGATCAGTTGAAACATGATATCACTGATTGTGAAGGTAATAAAGTAGCATTTCTATCAATCTCATGCTACTCAGCATCTGCCCGCATCGGGCTATGTGTTTTGCAAACAGAGTATCCCACCTAGGATCAGAGAAGGTATTGCATATCTGCTATTCTTTTGCCTGTCAATGTCAGTCCGCGTCAGAAGTGCTAACAACAGTGGATCACAGGTCAGATAGATAGTTAGAAATGCAGACCTCAGTCCTTAAAGCTGTGTTATGTGTCATCAAAGCTTCTCTGGTAGTAGCTATTAAATGATAGCTGGATCGCAGTGTTCAAAACATTTATAAAAAGGAGTTTGCCAATTAATGTTTCTCCCCCATCTGCTCCCACATACAGGGGCTTCACCAGGGCTACTTTATTTCAACTACAACGCTAAAACTGCATGTGTACAGGTTCAGCTTTTTCAGAAGACCTCGTCTGTTTGATATCTCTGGGTTCTGGAAATCATTTCTCAGGTGTACAGGAAAAGTTTTTGTTCTCCTTCAGAGGTTTTTTTTTTTGTCTCATGTATCAAAGAGATTAGATAAACAGGAGGCATCCCTTCAGTGTGTGCAGGATCTGGAGGTCATGGGGGTATTTATCCTTGTCCCTGGGACCCAACAAAGGAGAAGTTTTTATTCCAAGCTTCCGTTTAACTTTAGTTCTACCTATACAGAGAACCTACTCAGGTTTCTTCGCAGTTATGGCTGAGACTATATGTGTCTAATAGTTTGTTAGTTTCATTTACAAGGGTGTCTCTTTTTTGGGTAGTCATAGATTTGGCCTCCCATGAGCATGTTCTTGACAGCCCAACGCCTACTCACATTACAATCAGTTTGCCAGAATGTACAATCCCAATCTCAGTTACCGTAGCTCTGTGTATGGAGGTAATGGGTCTGATGGTGACATCATCTGATGCTATTCCATTTTCAAGGTTCCAGTTGCGTCCATGGTAACTATACATGCATTGACAGTGGAATGGAAATCTCTCCAACATGTTCCACTAATGCTTTCTGTCCGGTTAGTCAGTGGATATTTCCGTTAGAGACTTTTCAGGGGACTGGGGGGGCAGTCTGGAGTGCTTGAAGGTCTTTGGGAGTTTTGGTCGTCTAAAGAGGCAAGGCTACCAATAAATATCAGATCACTTCAGAGTTGACATCTTCTCAAATTAGGTATTTTCATTCTCTTTCAGACATCATATCTGTGGTTACCTATTTCATTATTTAGTTGGTACTCGCAGTGCTCGGGTGTTGACAGAGGTTTCCTGAATTCTGAGTTGAGCAGAGATTTCCCAGTGTTCCTTCTCAGCAACTTTCATTCCTAGGCTTATTATCTGGGAAGCAGATTATAGGAGAAATCAGACTCTACACTGGGGGAAGGGCCTCTTAACCAGAAATGTTTGATATTTTGGTGCAGGGTGGCGGTCTATCGAAGGTGCCTTAACTTCTTTCCCACCTGTTTTCCTTTGGGGACTCAACAGCTTGTGTATTAGTTCCCACAAGTTAGGATTTATGTGGATTATCACCACTTTAGAAAGAAAACATAATTTATTCTAACCTGATAAATTCCTTTCTTTCTTAGTCAACAAACTCGCCCCATTTTTTACTAGTTGGCGGCATTTTTAGTTTACATCTCTTTACCCTACTATGTCTCTTACGTCTTCCTCCTATTCTTGGCTATACGCAATCTTGAAAGCTAGCTTTCCCCTTATGTATCTCTTCTGGTGAGGCCAATTAGAGACAGATATAAAACAGCAAATACTAGAGAGTATGCAGGCAAGGCTGTGTAGAATCCCTGTTACATAGCTACTTCAACAATCCTATATTCCACACAGCCTCTCTTGTATTGCCTGTTTTATTTCTGTCTCTAATTGTCCTTATGTATTAATAATATAGGATCACAAGATGCTATTAAGGGCTGCGCACAGATAAGCTAAGTAGTTAAAAAACGTATTTGATTATATGCACGTATACTAAATACCACTATGTATTATAAGATAAATGAAAATACAGCATAAAAAATATATAATAGTTTTAATGAACAGTCCAAGATGCTCCTATATAGATAAAATGATCTCTCCCAACAATGGGCAGCACTCCTATATCAGGTCCTTGAACACCATCAACTGGAACAAAAAAAGCAAAAGAGAGGAGGTGCCTCATAGAATAAAACGTTTCAACAACCACAAAGGAACTAAAGCTAATGAAAAGTGGCAACTCACAAGTTATCGGGCACTACTCATAGTGTTTGTGGCACTTGCTGGATTATACCGGTCCCTCAGCAAGACGACTCAAGGTAGAACGCCATCCGTCGCTTTGCCTTCAACAATAACCCTCCACAGCCTCACCCGACTGATCTGTACTGTCTGCCATTCAAGGCGGATCATGATGTCATCAGCCCAATATGCATCAATAGAGCAGGCTTTAGTGAAACCACCTTACTCTGTCACAGGATAATAATTTTATTGCCTGTTTTACTTCTGTCTCTAATGCTCCCCAGGCTCCAACATAGTGGCGCCCATTACTTTATAGAAACTAAAGTATGGATAAGTATGTATGACCAAACCTTTACATCTATATCTTCAATATTTAAACAGCTAATATAATTTTAAATATACATCTACTTATTATTCTTAAGCTAATCTTTGCTTTGAATACACCATTATGCGTAGCAATTTGTTCTTGTTTAATATTCCTTCAACGGTACATGGCCTCTAACTTAAATCTACCAAGCTATTGTGCAAGATCAAAAGGTCTTGGGTTCACATATTAGTCATCTTTGTATGTCCATGGGACTTTTATCTAGCATACCTGTTTCCTTTGTTTGATCCAAGAAAGACTCTTGGAATAAAAACAGAGTCAACATTGGTAATATTAGTTGCTCCAGCCTGGCACCGCAGGACTTGGTATATGGACCTAGTGCAAATGTCCTTTTGCTTTCTATAGTTATTTTCCACTGAGACAGACTATTTTGTCTCAAGGTTCTCATTTCTATCAAGATCTCAAATCTCTAATGTAATTGTGTGGAGTTTAAACACCTAGGCCTAGATTTGGAGTTCGGCGGTAGCCGTCAAAACCAGCGTTAGAGGCTCCTAACGCTGGTTTTGGCCGCCCGCTGGTATTTGGAGTCAGTGATTAAAGGGTCTAACGCTCACTTTTCAGCCGCGACTTTTCCATACCGCAGATCCCCCTACGCCATTTGCGTAGCCTATATTTTCAATGGGATCTTTCTAACGCTGGTATTTAGAGTCGTTTCTGAAGTGAGCGTTAGAGCTCTAACGACAAGATTCCAGCCGCCTGAAAATAGCAGGAGTTAAGAGCTTTCTGGCTAACGCCGGTTCATAAAGCTCTTAACTACTGTACCCTAAAGTACACTAACACCCATAAACTACCTATGTACCCCTAAACCGAGGTCCCCCCACACCGCCGCCACTCGATTAAAATTTTTAACCCCTAATCTGCCGACCGCCACCTACGTTATACTTATGTACCCCTAATCTGCTGCCCCTAACCCCGCCAACCCCTGTATTACATTTATTAACCCCTAACTTGCCCCCCACAACGTCGCCGCCAGCTACTTAAAATAATTAACCCCTAATCTTCCGACCGCAAATCGCCGCCACCTACGTTATCCCTATGTACCCCTAATCTGCTGCCCTAACATCGCCGACCCCTATATTATATTTATTAACCCCTAATCTGCCCCCCTCAACGTCGCCGACACCTGCCTACACTTATTAACCCCTAATCTGCCGAGCGGACCTGAGCGCTACTATAATAAATGTATTAACCCCTAATCCGCCTCACTAACCCTATCATAAATAGTATTAACCCCTAATCTGCCCTCCCTAACATCGCCGACACCTAACTTCAATTATTAACCCCTAATCTGCCGACCGGAGCTCACCGCTATTCTAATAAATGTATTAACCCCTAAAGCTAAGTCTAACCCTAACACTAACACCCCCCTAAGTTAAATATAATTTTTATCTAACGAAATAAATTAACTCTTATTAAATAAATTATTCCTATTTAAAGCTAAATACTTACCTGTAAAATAAACCCTAGTATACCTACAATATAAATTATAATTACATTGTAGCTATTTTAGGATTAATATTTATTTTACAGGCAACTTTGTTATTATTTTAACCAGGTACAATAGCTATTAAATAGTTAAGAACTATTTAATAGTTACCTAGTTAAAATAATAACAAATTTACCTGTAAAATAAATCCTAACCTAAGTTATAATTAAACCTAACACTACCCTATCAATAAAATAATTAAATAAACTACCTACAATTACCTACAATTAACCTAACACTACACTATCAATAAATTAATTAAACACAATTCCTACAAATAAATACAATTAAATAAACTAGCTAAAGTACAAAAAATAAAAAAGAACTAAGTTACAGAAAATAAAAAAATATTTACAAACATAAGAAAAATATTACAACAATTTTAAACTAATTACACCTACTCTAAGCCCCCTAATAAAATAACAAAGCCCCCCAAAATAAAAAATTCCCTACCCTATTCTAAATTAAAAAAGTTACAAGCTCTTTTACCTTACCAGCCCTGAACAGGGCCCTTTGCGGGGCATGCCCCAAGAATTTCAGCTCTTTTGCCTGTAAAAAAAAACATACAATACCCCCCCCCCCAACATTACAACCCACCACCCACATACCCCTAATCTAACCCAAACCCCCCTTAAATAAACCTAACACTAAGCCCCTGAAGATCTTCCTACCTTGTCTTCACCATCCAGGTATCACCGATCCGTCCTGGCTCCAAGATCTTCATCCAACCCAAGCGGGGGTTGGCGATCCATAATCCGGTACAGAAGAGGCTCCAAAGTCTTCCTCCTATCCGGCAAGAAGAGGACATCCGGACCGGCAAACATCTTCTCCAAGCGGCATCTTCGATCTTCTTCCATCCGGAGCGAAGCGGCAGGATCCTGAAGACCTCCAGCGCGGAACATCCATCCGGGCCGACGACTGAACGACGAATGGCGTCCCTCGAATTCCGATTGGCTGATAGGATTCTATCAGCCAATCGGAATTAAGGTAGGAATTTTCTGATTGGCTGATGGAATCAGCCAATCAGAATCTAGTTCAATCCGATTGGCCGATCCAATCAGCCAATCAGATTGAGCTCGCATTCTATTGGCTGATCGGAACAGGTAGGAAGATCTTCAGGGGCTTAGTGTTAGGTTTATTTAAGGGGGGTTTGGGTTAGATTAGGGGTATGTGGGTGGTGGGTTGTAATGTTGGGGGGGGGGTATTGTATGTTTTTTTTTACAGGCAAAAGAGCTGAAATTCTTGGGGCATGCCCCGCAAAGGGCCCTGTTCAGGGCTGGTAAGGTAAAAGAGCTTGTAACTTTTTTAATTTAGAATAGGGTAGGGATTTTTTTATTTTGGGGGGCTTTGTTATTTTATTAGGGGGCTTAGAGTAGGTGTAATTAGTTTAAAATTGTTGTAATATTTTTCTTATGTTTGTAAATATTTTTTTATTTTCTGTAACTTAGTTCTTTTTTATTTTTTGTACTTTAGCTAGTTTATTTAATTGTATTTATTTGTAGGAATTGTGTTTAATTAATTTATTGATAGTGTAGTGTTAGGTTAATTGTAGGTAATTGTAGGTAGTTTATTTAATTATTTTATTGATAGGGTAGTGTTAGGTTTAATTATAACTTAGGTTAGGATTTATTTTACAGGTAAATTTTGTAATTATTTTAACTAGGTAACTATTAAATAGTTCTTAACTATTTAATAGCTATTGTACCTGGTTAAAATAAATACAAAGTTACCTGTAAAATAAATATTAATCCTAAAATAGCTATAATATAATTATAATTTATATTGTAGCTATATTAGGATTTATTTTACAGGTAAGTATTTAGCTTTAAATAGGAATAAGTTATTTAATAAGAGTTAATTTATTTCGTTAGATAAATATTATATTTAACTTAGGGGGGTGTTAGTGTTAGGGTTAGATTTAGCTTTAGGGGTTAATCCATTTATTAGAATAGCGGTGAGCTCCGATCGGAAGATTAGGGGTTAATAATTGAAGTTAGGTGTCGGCGATGTTAGGGAGGGCAGATTAGGGGTTAATACTATTTATGATAGGGTTAGTGAGGCGGATTAGGGGTTAATAACTTTATTATAGTAGCGCTCAGGTCCGCTCGGCAGATTAGGGGTTAATAAGTGTAGGCAGGTGTCGGCGACGTTGTGGGGGGCAGGTTAGGGGTTAATAAATATAATATAGGGGTCGGCGGTGTTAGGGGTAGCAGATTAGGGGTACATAGGGATAACGTAGGTGGCGGCGGTTTACGGAGCGGCAGATTAGGGGTTTAAAAAAATATGCAGGGGTCAGCGATAGCGGGGGCGGCAGATTAGGGGTTAATAAGTGTAAGGCTAGGGGTGTTTAGACTCGGGGGTACATGTTAGGGTGTTAGGTGCAGACGTAGGAAGTGTTTCCCCATAGCAAACAATGGGGCTGCGTTAGGAGCTGAACGCTGCTTTTTTGCAGGTGTTAGGTTTTTTTTTCAGCTCAAACAGCCCCATTGTTTTCTATGGGAAAATCGTGCACGAGCACGTTTTTGAGGCCGGCCACGTCCGTAAGCAACTCTGGTATCGAGAGTTGCTTTTGCGGTAAAAATGCTCTACGCTCCTTTTTTGGAGCCTAACGCAGCATTTGTTTGAACTCTCGATACCAGAGTTAATTTTATGGTGCGGCCAGAAAAAAGCCCGCGGAGCGTTAACAGCCCTTTTACCGCCGAACTCCAAATCTAGGCCCTAGTTTTGGAACATAGAAATGTATTTGATTCAGTTGTTGAAACTTTAATGCAGGCCAGTAAGCCTGTAAAACAAGGGATTTAACACAAGATTGGAAGACATACTTTAAATGGTGTTCTACTAGAGGGGTTTCTTGGTATCCTTTAAAATTCCTAGAATCCTTCAGTTTTCAGGATGTCCTGGTCAAGGGCTTGTCCACTATTTTCTACCTTATCTCTTTTTCATAGGAAGTTAGCTAAACTTTCTGAGGTGCAGACTTTTGTTCAGGTGTTAGTTAGAATTAGGCCACTTATTGAACCTATTTCTCCACCATGGAATCTGAACTTACTTTTCTATATATTTACAAGTTTTTTTCTCTTGAACCTTTGAATTACATTGCTATTGTCTATTAACTGGGAAAGTAATCTTTTTTTTAGCAATCTCTTTAACATAATGAGTTTCTAAATCGTTAACCTTGTCTGTGATTCTACATTTCTCACTATCATATATACTTTGTACTAAATATCATTTTTTTCGTAAAGGAAAATACCAATCAAGAGATGGTTGTTTCTTCCTTGTGTTCAGATCCTGCCAACTCTAGGTAGCGGATATTACATAATCTGATTATAGTAAATGCTTTGACGTTCTATATCCAAGCAACTATAGTTTTCAGTCAAACTTTTAGTTGTTTTTTCACTACTAAATGTAGTAAGGGACAGAAAGCTACTATGGTAGCATTTGCCTCTTAACTCATAAGAAGGGATTCAATAATTGTTTGACAGTTGGATGGTCACCTTTCTAAGAGCATTACAGCTTTTTCTTCAAGAGCAATTGCAACATTGTGGAGTTTTGAAAGATTTTACATATTTGGAGCAGATTTGCAAATCTGCATTATGTCTTATCTGTGTACTTTTTTTTAGAGTTTATTGCTTGAGGTTTTGCTTTTTAGCAAGCAGCTTTTGGCAGGAAAGTCCTCCAGACTGCAGTGTCGGCTAAATAAAAGCTGCCAGTAAAATTGTCCCACCCTTTCCGTAACATAGACAATCGGCTTTGGTATTAATCCCATATGTTATGGAGGACTGTGGGCCATCATCATTTTACGAAAGAAAACTAAATTTATACTTACCTGATAAATGATTTTCTTTCAGAATGATGATGGTCCACAGGCCCCACCTGCTTTATGGGCAACAGTTTTAATTAAACATCTATAGATCCTGCTTTGCCTTTCCTCCCTTTCTTTCTTATTCTCTTCTCAGCTATACGTAAAATTAGAGAGGTGAGGTTTTAAAGCTCTTATATGGGTTCTTGACCTCCTCCTAGTGGCGGTAAATGTATCCCATATGTTATGGAGGACTGTGGACCCATAATCTATATAAAAGAAAATCATTTATCAGGTAAGCATACATTTAGTTTTTATTAGTGTATGTGTGTTGTCTCATACTCTACTATACTTGTGAATATTGCACATAATAAAACCCAGTGAATCTGTCCCCACTGAAACTACGTTAAACGCTATGGAATAGGGTTTTACTGATACCTCTCCCTGTATATTTTTGTGACTGTTTCAGTGTGCCATAGTTGTGTACCTGACTTTTGCATGCAACTCACCCGCATCCCTTAAGGAATTATGTCCTGTTTCTGTATATATTACTCAGGGAACCTCTATTGACTTTCTCCTGAGTTTAAAGATTATTTACACAGGGCTATGGCAGAATATTTAGCGGCTATTCCCAAGCCATGTAAGCGTAAATGCAAATATGGGAAATTTACCCCACTCTCTTGATGTGAACATGCAAACTCCTTCCCCTCAACCTCAAATTCCTGTCCTGCTTCAGAGCTCTGACTCTGAGGATTTCAATTCATCCAGTTAAGATGGGGAAGTGTTATCTGGTGAACAGGACCCTGTTCCTGACCCGGAATTTGACAATGCTTTCAGCATATCTGCACCTTGTTGCATGAGGTACTGAAAACTCTGGGTATTTCTGAGGAAAAACCTGCAGAAAACAAACCTGCACATCGTTTTTTCAAAGCTCCTCCTAAGATTCCAGAGGTATTTCAGGTTCCATATTTGATTTGTGACTATATAGCCTGAGAATAGAAAAAAATGGTATTCTATTTGCTCCTTCTTCCAGGTTTAAGAGAATGTAGCTACCAATCGGCAAGAGCTATCCAGGGTTCTGAACCAAAAATGGGCTGACTCCTAAGCTTTCATTCCTGCTTTTTCAAATAAAGATACCAAGAGAACAAAGAAAATTTGATAATAGGAGTAAATTAGAAAGTTGCTTAACCCTTTCAGTGCTAACGACGGCTCAGAGCCATCACAGAGTTTTCCACTCAAATGCTAATGACGGCTCAGAGCCGTCGCTAGCACTCTCCCACCTTGATGGAGATCAGGGGGCTCCCACCCGCTCCTACCCCCGTGATCGGGCCTGTATAGTGACAGGCATCGCCTTGGCTTCACGTTATGCGCAATGACGTCACGCGCAATGACATCACTGCACAACTTTATTTAAAATTTCCAATGTTAAGTATAGGAATAGGGGGCTGCTGCTTAAAAGCCTGTATCAGGTTCTAAGCAGCTACAGACCCCCAAGACCCACCATTGGAAAGGTAATAACCTAACATTTACAACAGTGTAAGTCTTAGGGATCAGGGGGGAGGGGGGAGAGTAAAAAAAAAAAACATGACTTAAAACAGCTTATCACCCAGGTGAGAAAGTGCTTAGCACTCAAAGGGTTAAAATTACATTCTCTATCTGAATAAAAAAGTAAAACAATTGGGTTTAGTATCCCTTTAATGACTTCCCTTTTTAGTGTATATTGTTACTTCTCTAGTGGTGAAACATATCATGTCTAAGCTTTAATTTCTATTCAGTATTACTTTATATATGTATGTGTGTTTTCATGTGTGAGACAGAAAATGAACTGAGCAGGTGGACAAAACACACACACACACGGTTTCATTTCATCAAAATGTAAAACGTTTCCATTTACTATATACCTAACATATCACACAGTTCTTTGATCTCTTCAGGGCTGCCACTTTACTATTTTATAAAAAAAACAATTAAACCATAAAGGTTCAGTAAAATTTTGAAACTCCCCCTCCCATTTATTAGACCTGAACAAAATTGAAATCCAAGCCACACAGTAAAATGCAACCACCTTATGTTAGTTTAAAATACCCTGTTTATTTACTGGAAATCTGTAGCCTGATCTTCCTGAGCTTAACTTCTCTCCCACCCATTGCTGATGATCGTGCCACCTGCATTCAGGCATAAATGCTTATGCAAGTCAATTCACAGCAACATAAACAGAGAATTACACTGTCTCAGTAATTCACCTTTTATATTGCAGTGAATTGACTGCAGCTTGATTACCCATCATGCAGCATGTTGTTAGCCATCTAGAAAGCAGGAGAGAACAGTAATAGAAAATATATGGCACAGCAAAAACAACTTAGCATAATGCCCTATGATAGATCAGTGTTTCTCACTCGCGGTCCTCAAGTTCTCCCAACAGGCCAGGTTTTCATTATAGCTGAACCAGTACACAGGTGAAGTAATCAGCTGATCTGTAACACCATGGTTACTAACCTGCTCTCACCCATCAGCTGATTACTTCACCTGTACACTGGTTCAGCTATAATGAAAACCTGGCCTGTTGGGGCTACTTGAGGACTGTGATTGAGAAACAATGTGCTAGAGAAAATGAAAAATAAGGGGATTTGTTTCTAACATATACTGTTTTTTGTTTTTTAAGTTTTCAACTACATAGCCCTTTTAATTCATGTTTCCCCAAGTACAATACATAAAGAACATTTAATTATGAAAACAATGTTTTGTTTTTGCTTTAAATAAATAGATAAATGTTAAAAGTCGCTACAAATAACATTGCCACTGACTAAAATGTGTCTAAAATTGCTAGAGTGTGCTACTATGATACAATTATAGTCTTAGGAATGTCTGTAATTCCGCAATTGTTAAATTATCATTATTACATTTCTTTCAAACTATCTCTACTGTTTCAATACAATCTTGTTTTGCACCAATGTATAGAGAGTGACCTACATATTACTTATATGACAGTAAAGTGCTATACGTTTCTTAAAAACAAGACTTCTCAACACTTACACAATCCCTGACCAAATTGTTTCATTTCTATGTGACACAACATATTGATGTTTTACTAGTGCTGCTAAGGACATATTCAGTTAAACATAACTGCTGATTTGACTACATTTGTGACACATTTTTAAATAATTGACACTGGCAATGCTATTGCATTGTTTTAAAATAAAGAAACATGCATAGAAATATAGATTTTTGACAGCAGATAAAGGTCAGTCGAGTCTGTGCAAATTTCTACCTGTAGGCTTAATTAATCCTCATGATAACCTTATGCATATCCTGCACATTTTTAAATTCTCTTTCTGAATTGGTAACTACCACTTTGGAGACTATATCATGTATCAGCTGTCTTTCTGTTAATATGAACGTATGTATTTACTTTGTACCGGCCACTATTTAATTACATTTTATATCATGACCTTGATTGAAATTTTCATATTCCTTTTTGTATTAAAAAAAAACCTCTCTCCTCCTGACCTTTTTGAGGTTTTCCAGCATAGCACTTGTTCCTTGTGCCTTAGGCTATACATAAGGGCATGGATTCTTTATTAAAAGTTCTGTTTTTTGTCTTGAGAAAGCTTATCATGAATTTTATAGTACAGTTAGTACTGCTCAGAGGGTTTTTTAGCAGCTAGTTCATTTGCTTCTGGTTTTATTTTGTTCTCTGGTCAAAAGTGAGACTTTCCTGGGAAGGATGGACATCATGCTGTGGAACTGGTCAACTAATTCAATGTAGAGAATTCTATGGTGTCAGACATGTTTATTGGCACATAAAATGCTATTTATTATTAGTAGCCTTTAACTAATAATGGGACTGTGCACAGATGCTCTATTTGTATCTAGTCACATTAAAGCGACATTAAACACCTTGTAATTTTGAGACATGTCTGTTGTCTTGATATAGAATAACATATCAGCCAAGTGTAAACATTTTTAAAACTAATTAACATCTTGTTTGCTGCAATTGTGTTAATATAAAGTGCATTGTTTTGTGTTCACTATCTGCTGAAACCAATGAGGGAAAGGTATGTAGCAGGGTTAGCCTTCAGTAGCCTGCATTGTGCATTTCCAAGTCTGAGAATTAGAGAATCCACAATTTTTAGATCTAAATTGTGTGAAAAGTGGACACAATTAATATAAGTAAATTACAAACTTACTATACATAGTTAATCATTTTATATTAAAAACTCAAAACATATTCTTTCATTAAAGTGTGGAAAATGTTATTGAAGGGAAACAATTTACTCCATCAGAACTGAAGATTAAACAAACTAAAACCTTCATTAAAAATTAAAGGGACAGTCAACTCCATAGTTTGTATTGTTTAAAAAGATAGATATTCCCTTTATTACCCATTCCCCAGTTTTGCACAGGCAACATGGTTATATTAATATACTTTTAACCTCTGTGATTACCTTGTATCAAAGCCTCTTTTGACAGCCCCCTGATCCCGGTGCCCCCCGAACCTTTTCCTATACCCAAGCGGGTGGCGGACATTGTAAATAAAGAATGGGAAAGGCCCGGCATACCTTTTGTCCCTCCCCCTATATTTAAGAAATTATTTCCTATGGTCGACCCCAGGAAGGACTTATGGCAGACAGTCCCCAAGGTCGAGGGGGCGGTTTCTACTCTAAACAAACGCACCACTATCCTTATAGAAGATAGCTGTGCTTTCAAAGATCCTATGGATAAAAAATTAGAGGGTTTGCTTAAAAAGATGTTTGTTCAGCAAGGTTACCTTCTACAACCAATTTCATGCATTGTTCCTGTCACTACAGCAGCGTGTTTCTGGTTCGAGGAACTAGAAAAGTCGCTCAATCAAGCATCTTCTTATGAGGAAATTATGGACAGAGTTCAAGCACTTAAGTTGGCTAACTCTTTTACCTTAGACGCCACTTTGCAGTTAGCTAGATTAGCGGCGAAAAATTCAGGTTTTGCTATTGTGGCGCGCAGAGCGCTTTGGCTGAAGTCTTGGTCAGCGGATGTGTCCTCCAAGAACAGATTGCTCAACATCCCTTTCAAGGGGAAAACGCTGTTTGGCCCTGACTTGAAAGAGATTATTTCAGACATCACTGGGGGAAAGGGCCACGCCCTTCCTCAGGATAGGTCTTTTAAGGCTAAAAATAAAACAAATTTTCGTCCCTTTCGCAGAAACGGACCAGCCTCAAATTCTACATCCTCTAAGCAAGAGGGTAATTCTTCTCAAACCAAGCCAGCCTGGAGACCGATGCAAGGCTGGAACAAGGGTAAGCAGGCCAAGAAGCCCGCTACCGCTACTAAGACAGCATGAGACGCTGGCCCCCGATCCGGGACCGGATCTGGTGGGGGGCAGACTCTCTCTCTTCGCTCAGGCTTGGGCAAGAGATGTTCAGGATCCTTGGGCGCTAGAAATAGTTTCTCAAGGTTATCTCCTGGAATTCAAGGAACTACCTCCAAGGGGAAGGTTCCACAGGTCTCAATTGTCTTCAGACCAAATAAAAAGACAGGCATTCTTACATTGTGTAGAAGACCTGTTAAAAATGGGAGTGATTCATCCTGTTCCATTAGGAGAACAAGGGATGGGGTTTTACTCCAATCTGTTCATAGTTCCCAAAAAAGAGGGAACATTCAGGCCAATTTTGGATCTCAAGATCCTAAACAAATTTCTCAAGGTCCCATCGTTCAAGATGGAAACCATTCGGACAATTCTTCCTACCATCCAGGAAGGTCAATTCATGACTACGGTGGATTTAAAGGATGCGTATCTACATATTCGTATCCACAAGGAACATCATCGGTTCCTAAGATTCGCCTTTCTGGACAAGCATTACCAGTTTGTGGCACTCCCATTCGGACTAGCCACGGCTCCAAGAATTTTCACAAAGGTGCTAGGGTCCCTTCTAGCGGTGCTAAGACCAAGGGGCATTGCAGTAGTACCCTACTTGGACGACATACTGATTCAAGCGTCGTCTCTGCCACAAGCAAAGGCTCATACGGACATTGTCCTAGCCTTTCTCAGATCTCACGGGTGGAAAGTGAACGTAGAAAAAAGTTCTCTATTCCCGTCAACAAGAGTTCCCTTCTTGGGAACAATAATAGACTCCTTGGAAATGAAGATTTTTCTGACAGAAGCCAGAAAATCAAAACTTCTAAGCTCTTGTCAAGTACTTCATTCTGTTCTTCTTCCTTCCATAGCGCAGTGCATGGAAGTAATAGGTTTGATGGTTGCGGCAATGGACATAGTTCCTTTTGCGCGAATTCATCTAAGACCATTACAACTGTGCATGCTCAGACAGTGGAATGGGGATTATACAGATTTGTCCCCGACGATCCAAGTAGATCAGAGGACCAGAGATTCACTCCGTTGGTGGCTGACCCTGGACAACCTGTCCCAAGGGATGAGCTTCAGAAGACCAGAGTGGGTCATTGTAACGACCGACGCCAGCCTGGTGGGCTGGGGCGCGGTCTGGAAACACCTGAAAGCTCAGGGTCTATGGTCTCGGGAAGAATCTCTTCTCCCGATAAACATTCTGGAACTGAGAGCGATATTCAATGCTCTCAAGGCTTGGCCTCAACTAGCAAAGGCCAAATTCATAAGGTTTCAATCAGACAACATGACGACTGTTGCATATATCAACCATCAGGGGGGAACAAGGAGTTCCCTGGCGATGGAAGAAGTGACCAAAGTAATTCAATGGGCGGAGCTTCACTCCTGCCACTTGTCTGCAATCCACATCCCAGGAGTGGAAAATTGGGAAGCGGATTTTCTGAGTCGTCAGACATTTCATCCGGGGGAGTGGGAACTCCATCCGGAAATCTTTGCCCAAATAACTCAATTATGGGGCATTCCAGACATGGATCTGATGGCGTCTCGTCAGAACTTCAAGGTTCCTTGCTACGGGTCCAGATCCAGGGATCCCAAGGCGACTCTAGTAGATGCACTAGTAGCGCCCTGGACCTTCAACCTAGCTTATGTGTTCCCACCGTTTCCTCTCATTCCCAGGCTGGTAGCCAGGATCAATCAGGAGAGGGCTTCGGTGATCTTGATAGCTCCTGCGTGGCCACGCAGAACTTGGTATGCAGACCTGGTGAATATGTCATAGGCTCCTCCATGGAAGCTACCTTTGAGACGGGACCTTCTTGTTCAAGGTCCGTTCGAACATCCGAATCTGGCATCACTCCAACTGACTGCTTGGAGATTGAACGCTTGATTTTATCAAAGCGTGGGTTCTCAGATTCTGTCATTGATACTCTTATTCAGGCTAGAAAGCCTGTAACTAGAAACATTTACCATAAAGTATGGAAAAAATATATCTGTTGGTGCGAATCGAAAGGATTCCCATGGAACAGGGTAAAAATTCCTAAGATTCTATCCTTTCTACAAGAGGGTTTGGAGAAAGGATTATCTGCAAGTTCTTTGAAGGGACAGATTTCTGCTTTATCTGTTTTACTTCACAAGAAGCTGGCGGCTGTGCCAGATGTTCAGGCTTTTGTTCAGGCTCTGGTTAGAATCAAGCCTGTTTACAAACCTTTGACTCCTCCTTGGAGTCTCAATTTAGTTCTTTCAGTTCTTCAAGGGGTTCCGTTTGAACCCTTACATTCCGTAGATATTAAGTTATTATCTTGGAAAGTTTTGTTTTTGGTTGCAATTTCTTCTGCTAGAAGAGTTTCAGAGTTATCTGCTCTGCAGTGTTCTCCTCCTTATCTGGTGTTCCATGCAGATAAGGTGGTTTTGCGTACTAAACCTGGTTTTCTTCCGAAAGTTGTTTCTAACAAAAATATTAACCAGGAGATAGTTGTGCCTTCTTTGTGTCCGAATCCAGTTTCAAAGAAGGAACATTTGTTGCACAATTTGGATGTAGTTCGTGCTCTAAAGTTCTATTTAGAGGCTACAAAGGATTTCAGACAAACATCTTCCTTGTTTGTTGTTTATTCTGGTAAAAGGAGAGGTCAAAAAGCAACTTCTACCTCTCTCTCTTTTTGGCTTAAAAGCATCATCAGATTGGCTTATGAGACTGCCGGACGGCAGCCTCCTGAAAGAATCACAGCTCATTCCACTAGGGCTGTGGCTTCCACATGGGCCTTCAAGAACGAGGCTTCTGTCGATCAGATATGTAAGGCAGCGACTTGGTCTTCACTGCACACTTTTACCAAATTTTACAAATTTGATACTTTTGCTTCTTCTGAGGCTATTTTTGGGAGAAAGGTTTTGCAAGCCGTGGTGCCTTCCATCTAGGTGACCTGATTTGCTCCCTCCCATCATCCGTGTCCTAAAGCTTTGGTATTGGTTCCCACAAGTAAGGATGACGCCGTGGACCGGACACACCTATGTTGGAGAAAACAGAATTTATGTTTACCTGATAAATTACTTTCTCCAACGGTGTGTCCGGTCCACGGCCCGCCCTGGTTTTTTAATCAGGTCTGATGATTTATTTTCTCTAACTACAGTCACCACGGTATCATATGATTTCTCCTATGCAAATATTCCTCCTTTACGTCGGTCGAATGACTGGGGAAGGCGGAGCCTAGGAGGGATCATGTGACCAGCTTTGCTGGGCTCTTTGCCATTTCCTGTTGGGGAAGAGAATATCCCACAAGTAAGGATGACGCCGTGGACCGGACACACCCTTGGAGAAAGTAATTTATCAGGTAAACATAAATTCTGTTTTTTTTGTTGATGATGACCATAAAATAAAGCTGACTTAATAAATGTTAAAGGGACAGTCAACACCAGATTTTTTTGTTTTAAAAGATAGATAATCCCTTAATTACCCATTCCTTAGTTTTGCATAACCAACACGGTTATAATAATACACTTTCCCTTCCATAAGGCAGGGAGAGTCCACAACTTCATTCCTTACTATTGGGAAATACAAAACCTGGCCACCAGGAGGAGGCAAAGACACTCCAGCCAAAGGCTTAAATATCCCTCCCACTTCCCCTATCCTCCAGTCATTCTTTGCCTTTCCTTACTATTGGGGGTGGCTGAGAAGTGTCAGACGATTTGGATAGTCCTGTATGGGTATGTTCCCTTCGAGAAAGGACTGGAGTTTTAAGTAATCATGTCAACCTCTCAGTGAGAGTATTGATGAAAGTTAGAGTCTGGAGATGCAGGGAAAGTTTTTCTGCGAACCCATCCAGACTGTCACTAACAGTTCCTGAGCAATCAATGTTGACGAGTTTCACTGCTTGCTGCTACACACTCAAGTCCATGTCAGAAGCGCTGCTGCAAGACTGTCACACTTGAGAGGCTGTGTCTGTTCCACAGCATGAATCCTGGAGGGTAAGATCATTTTTTATATATACATTTTAAAACGCTATACAGGGTCACAGTGTGGCTCCTTTATACCTCGAAAGGATCAAGGGCTAATATCTCCTTCAGGGAGATTATTTGAACAGTTTGGGGATTTATATCTGCTTAATCTGAGAGTTTTTTTAGGCTCATAGGCTGTGTGTTTTTGGCTTGGAAAAAAACAGGTTTCACTTTTCTTTTTTAAGTGCTGCGCAGCTCATAATAGCTTGGCGCCCTTTTTGATAGCAGGGGAAGTCCTGTCTTACGTACTACGTGACCGGGTGCAGTCTCTTTCAATTCCTAAGATCCTGCTGCAGACATGACTCCTGAGGAGAGCAGTTTCACTGTTAGCTGTCTGGGTCTAGGAGGTAGTGAGTGCCCCAGCCATTGGGAGTATTAAGGTGCCGTTTTTTAAATAAAGCGTTTCATTTTGATTGTCCTTCTGTGGGTATATACAAAGCTATGGAGGACTCTGATACTACATTAGAAGGTTCCGCTCCTTCTGTACTGATTAATAATTCCTGTTTATATTGGGAGGAGGCTGTGGTTTGCCCGCCTGCTCAATTTTGTTCCATTTGCCTAAACACTGTTCTAAAGTCTAAGAAGGGAGACAAGCCTGCTAATGCTCATAGCACTATTAGCCCTTCTGAGCCGTCTACTTCTCATGAATCTGGTTCGCAAGATTTTACCGCGCAGTTACAATTGGCGGTGTCTGCGGCCCTGAGTGCCTTACCGCGCTCTAACAAACGCAAGAGAAAGGTTAAACATAGTTCTCCTGACCTAGAGTCATCTAAATATATGTCGGATTTAGCTACTATATCCCAGCTATCTGAAGATGAGTCGGAAACTTCAGTTACTAAACCTCCTTCAGCAGTGGTTTAGAGTAGACAGAACCTCCTTCAGATTTAAAATTGCGTTTTTTTTATTAAAGGAGGTTCTGTCTACTCTAGAGGTTCCAGAGGCTGCACTCCCTGAGGAGCCTAAGATCCCTAAATTAGACAGGGTTTACGAAGATAGGAAGGTCCCTCTGACTTTTCCTGTGCCAGTCATTATTAGTAACGAATGGGAAAGAGTAGGAACTTCTTTTTCCCCCTCATCTACTTTTAAAAAAAATGTCCCTGTCCCTGACTCTCAATTAGACTTGTGGGGCTCCATCCTGAAAGTGGATGGCACTATTTCCACGCTGGCTAAGCATACTACTATCCCTTTGGAGGATAGTTCTTCTTTTAGAGAGCCTATGGATAAAAAAAATGGAAACTTTTCTGAGGAAGATGTTTCAACATACAGGGTTTTTATTTCAACCGGCGGCAGCTGTAGCCGCGGTTGCTGGAGCAGCTACCTATTGGTGCGACACTCTGTCCAAGCTCATCGGGGTGGAGACTCCCCTGGAGGATATTCAGGAGAGAATAAAGGCACTGAGAATTGCTAACTCCTTCACCTGTGACGCGTATATGCAGATTATTCGCATAAATGCAAAGGCCGCTGGCTTTGCGGTTCTAGCCCTCCAGGCTCTCTTGTTGAAGTCTTGGTCTGCGGATATGACTTCTAAATCTAGACTCCTTTCTCTTCCCTTCAAGGGGAAGTTTTTATTCGGTCAAGGGCTGGACTCCATTATCTCTACAGTTACCAGAGGGAAAGGTGCCTTCCTACCGCAAGATAAGAAGAATAGGCCTAAGGGACGGCAACTGTCTAATTTTCGTTCCTTTCATGCTGACAAGTCGCAACGACAGCAGTCCTCTTCCAAGTCTGAGCAGCCCAAGAGTACTTGGAAGCCCGCTCACTCTTGGAATAAGTCCAAACAGACTAAGAAGCCCGGCGAGAACAAATCTGCATGAAGGGACAACCCCCGATCTCTTTTTTCAGATGCTTAGTTCCAGGATGTACAGGATCCTTGGGTCCTGGAGGTTCTATCTCAAGGATACAGGATAGGATTCAAGTCTCATTCGCCCAGGGGCAGATTCCTACTCTCCAGTCTTTCGACAAGACCAGAAAAGAGGGCTATCTTCTTAGGTTGTGTAAGAGATCTCTCCTCTCTAGTAGTAATGGTCCCGGTACCTAAAGCAGAAAGAAGTTTGGGGTTTTATTCAAACCTTTTCGTGGTTCCAAAGAAGTAGGGAACTTTTCATCCAATTCCGGACCTAAAGTGCCTAAACAAGTTTCTGAGTGTTCCCTCTTTCAAGATGGAGACAGTACGGTCAGTCCTTCCTCTTGTTCAGGGAGGACAGTTTATGACCACAATAGACCTGAAGGATGCATACCTTCACGTTCCGATTCACAGGGAACATTTTCAGTTCCTGAGGTTTGCTTTTCTGGACCAGCACTTCCAGTTAGTAGCTTTTCCGTTTGGCCTAGCTACTGCTCCAAGGATGGTTCTGGGGGCTCTTCTAGCCATTGCCAGAACACAAGGTATTGCAATAGCACCTTACCTGGATGATATCTTGGCACAGGCACCATCTTTTCTTCTAGCGTAAGAACATTCGGAGTCCCTTCTCAATCTTCTTCGATCACATGGATGGAAGATAAACTTGGAAAAGTGTTCTCTTACTCCAAGTACAATGGTGAATTTCCTGGTAACTATAATAGACTCCATATCCATGAGAATATTCCTCACAGATCAGAGACATTGCAAGCTAACTTTTGCATGTCTTGCCCTCCAGTGTATGGAGGTAATCGGACTCATGGTGTCCTGCATGGGCATCATTCCTTTTGACAGATTCCATCTCAGACCCTTACAACTATGCATGCAGAGACAATGGAACGGCGACCATTTCGATCTGGCTCAACAGATTGTGCTGGACAGCCTGTCGAGAGACTCGCTCTCCTGGTGGCTCTGTCCAGATCATCTATCCCAAGGTACGTGCTTTTTGAGACCGGTCTGGGAGATTGTGACTACCGACGCAAGCTTTTCCGGCTGGGGAGTCGTTTGGGGTGCCAAGAAGGCACAAGGTCTGTGGATTCAGGAAGAGTCCTCTCTTCCTATCAATATTTTGGAACTCTGGGCAATCTTCAATGCCTTGAATGGTTGGCCCCTTCTGGGTTCGTCCCAGTTTCTTAGATTCTAATCAGACAATATAACCTCGGTTGCCTATCAACCATCAAGGGGGAATGAGAAGTTCCTTGGCGATGAGAGAAGTATCTCAGATTCTAGATTGGGCTCACAAATGTACGCAGTCAGCGATCCATATTCCGGGTGTGGACAACTGGGAAGCGGACTTCCTCAGCAGACAATCCTTTTACCAAGGGGGGGGGGTGGTCTCTTCACCCCAAGGGGTTTGCAGATATATGCAGCGAGTGGGGGACGCCGGAGATAGATCTCATGGCATCTTGCCTCAATACCAAGCTACCCAGGAACGGGTCGAGGTTGAGGGATCCTCAGGCGGAATTGATAGATGCCCTATCAGTACCATGGAGGTTCAGACTCATATATTTTTTTTCCTCCATTACCGCTTCTCCCTCGTGTGGTGTCTTGCATCAAGCAGGAGCGAGCATCTGTGATTCTGATTGCTCCATCTTGGCCACGAAGGACGTGGTTTGCAGATCTGGTGGGGATGTCCTCATCTCCTCAGTGGAGTTTACCCTGTCGCAGAGATCTGCTGATACAGGGTCCCTTAATTCATCAAAATCTAAATTCTCTGAGGCTGACTGCGTGGAGATTGAATGCTTAGTTTTAGCCAAGAGAGAGTTTTCTGAGAGTGTTATTGACACTCTGATTCAAGCTCGTAAGCCAGTTACTCGTCGTATCTACCATAAAGTGTGGTGGACTTGTACTGGTGTGACGAGCGTGGCTTTTCCAGGCATAAGGTAAAGGTTGCCAGAATTTTATCTTTTCTCCAGGATGGACTGGAGAAGGGTCTATCTGCTAGTTCCCTGAAGGGACAGATATCGGCCCTGTCGGTGCTACTGCACAAGAGATTGGCTGAGCTCCCGGATGTGCAGTCCTTTGTTAAGGCTTTGACTAGGATTAGACCTGTGTTTAGATCTGGGACTCCACCTTGGAGCCTCAATCTTTTTCTTAGTGTTTTGCAGCAGGCTCAGTTTGAGCCTATGCATACTGTTGATATTAAATTGTTGTCTTGGAAAGTTCTTTTTTTGTTGGCTATTGCCTCTGCGCGCAGAGTTTCTGAGATTTCTGCTTTGCAATATGAACCCCCTTATCTTGTTTTCCATGCTGATAAGGCGGTTTTTACGTACTAAATTAGGGTTCCTCCCTAAGGTGGTGTTGAATTGTAACATTAATCATGAAATTGTTGTTCCTTCCTTGTGTCCTAATCCTTCTTCAGCGAAGGAACGTTTGCTTAACAATCTAGATGTGGTTCATGCCTTGAAGTTTAATGTTCAGGCTACTAAGGAATTCAGACAATCTTCCTCTTTGTTTGTCATCTATACAGGGAAGCGCAAGGGGCAGAAGGCTACTACGACTTCTCTTTCTTTCTGGTTGAGGAGTGTCATCCACTTAGCTTATGAGACAGCGGGATGACAGTTTCCTGAGAGGATAACGGCTCATTTCACTAGAGCAGTGGCTTCCTCTTGGGCTTTTAAGAACAAAGCCTCAATGGATCAGATTTGTAAGGCGGCTACCTGGTCTTCCTTACACACTTTTTCTAAATTTTACAAGTTTGATTTGTTTGCTTCTGCTGAAGCAGCTTTCGAGAGAAAAGTTTTGCAGGCTGTGGTGCCCTCAGAATAGGGTCAGCCTCCTTTTTTCTGTTCCCTCCCGTTATTCATTCAGTGTCCTCTGGAGCTTGGGTATAGTTTTCCCAACAGTAAGGAATGAAGTCATTGACTCTCCCTGCCTTATGGAAGGAAAACCTAATTTATGCTTACCAGATAAAGTCTTTTCCTTCCTGGCAGGGAGAGTCCAGGACCCCGCCCATAATTTGCTTTTTTGATGGGTGGCTCCCTTTTTATATTTTTTCTTCTGGCACCTTTTATACCCTGATGTTTCTCCTACTTTTCCTTGTTCCCTCGGCAGAATGACTGGGGGATAGGGGAAGTGGGAGGGATATTTAAGCCTTTGGCTGGGTTGTCTTTGTCTCCTCCTGGTGGCCAAGTGTTGTATTTCCCAACAGTAAGGAATGAAGTCGTAGACTCTCCCTGCAAGAAAGGAAAGGAATTTATCTGGTAAGCATAAATTATGTTTTTACCTCTCTGATTACCATGTACCTAAGCCTCTGCAGACTGCCCCCTTATTTCAGTTCTTTTGACAGACTTGCATTTTAGCCAATCAATGCTCACTCCTTGGTAAATTCACGTGCATGAGCTAAATGTTTTCTATATGAAACATGAACTAACGCTAGTGGTAAAAAAAAACTGTCAAATGCAGAGGCGGCCTTCAAGGTCTAAGAAATTAGCATATGAACTTCCTAGGTTTAACTTTCAACTAAGAATACCAAGAGAACAAAGAAAAATTGGTGATAAAAGAAAATTGGAAAGTTGTTTAAAATGGCATGCCCTATTCGAATCATGAGTTTTTTTGCACTTGACTGTCCCTTTAATTAAATTCATCTTTTGCATAAGGTTGGACAATTAATTAGGTATGCGGATGATTAACATTTATATAGGATATATGTGCTTCCTATTTTCAGAAGCTGCCTATGTCTAAATGTTTTGTGGTTTTAGCAACACAGATGAATGTTTATTTTTGGGCATCTATAAAATTTAAGAAGATTCCAAATCACCGTAAAGAGACACAATAAAGAAAAAAATTTACTTTTATGGTTCAGACAGAGCATATAATTTTAAGCATTTTTCCATATTACTTCTATTTACAAATTTGCTTAATTCCCCTGTATCCTATGTTAAAAGATGTCTAGGTAGTCTCAGGAGCTGCAAAGCACTACTTGGAGCGAGCAGCCTATTGGTGGATGCAATTATTTGCCTCTTGTCATTCGCTCACCCGATGTCTTCAACAAAGAATACCAAGAGAAAAACTCTCAATTTTATATCAGTAAAACTGCCTAAAACTGTTCGAATCATGAGTTTACTTTTTATTTTACTGTTTAAACCCTTACGTAGCTACCCGTACGTCGTCGGTCTGGAAAGCAGTGGAAGCTATCCTGCTTGCTTCCAGCTGCTTTCCGGTTATTGCAGGGATGCCTCGATATCGAGGCATCCCTGCAATAACCTTCCTTGACCATCCGATGCAGAGAGAGCCACTCTGTGGCCCTCTCTGTACCACATATCGATGGCCGGTATCGTTGGTGGGTGGGAGCCAGTCTGGGAGGCGGGTGGCGGCCATCGATGCATCTGATGATGCAAGAGGAGGGCGGGATCGTGGGCGGGATCGCCGGGGGCACGCACGGACGCGTGCACGGGGCGGGGAGCGGGGTGGGAACGGCTACACTACAGCAAATTTGTTATACAAATGTGGGCTAGAGTGGGGTAATAATTTAATTTAAAAAAAGGATCTCCGGGATCTGGGAGGGGGTGGGGATTGGTCTTTGGGGGGGAAGCTACACTACAGAAAAAAAAAAGTAAAAAAAAGGCATTTTTTGGTAAACTGGGTACTGGCAGACATCTGCCAGTACCCAAGATGGTGCACAATAAGACAAAGGGGATGGGTTAGAGAGCTGTTTGGGGTGGATCAGAGAGGTTGGGGGCTAAGGGGGATCCTACACAGCAGCATATGTAAATGTGCTAAAAAAAATAAGATACTTTTTATTTTAGTACTGGCAGACTTTCTGCCAGTACTTAAGATGGCAGGGACAATTGTGGGGTAGGAGAGAGAAGAGAGCTGTTTGAGAGGGATCAGGGGGTCTGATGTGTCAGGTGGGAGGCTGATCTCTACACTAAAGCTAAAATTAACAAGCTACCTAATTAACCCCTTCACTGCTGGGCATAATACACGTGTGATGCACAGCGGCATTTAGCGGCCTTCTAATTACCAAAAAGCAACGCCAAAGCCATATATGTCTGCTATTTCTGAACAAAGGGGATCCCAGAGAAGCATTTACAACCATTTGTGCCATAATTGCACAAGCGGTTTGTAAATAATTTCAGTGAGAAACCCAAAGTTTGTGAAAAAGTGAACTTTTTTTTTTTTAATTTGATTGCATTTTGTGGTAAAATGGTGGCATGAAATATACCAAAATGGGCCTAGAGCAATACTTTGGGTTGTCTACTACACTACAGTAAAGCTAAAATTAACCCTACAAGCTCCCTAATTAACACCTTCACTGCTGGGCATAATACACGTGTGGTGCGCAGCTGCATTTAGCGGCCTTCTAATTACCAAAAAGCAATGCCAAAGCCATATATGTCTGCTATTTCTGAACAAAGGGGATCCCAGAGAAACTTTTACAACCATTTGTGCCGTAATTGCACAAGTTGTTTGCAAATAATTTCAGTGAGAAACCTAAAGTTTGTGAAAAAAATTCTGAAAAAGTGAACTTTTTTTTTTATTTGATCTCATTTGGAGGTGAAATGGTGGCATGAAATATACCAAAATGGGCCTAGATCAATACTTTGGGATGTCTTCTAAAAAAAATATATACATGTCAAGGGATATTCAGGTATTCCTGACAGATATCAGTGTTCCAATGTAACTAGCGCTAATTTTGAAAATAAAAGTGGTTTGGAAATAGCAAAGTGCTACTTGTATTTATTGCCCTATAACTTGCAAAAAAAGCAAAGAACATGTAAACATTGGGTATTTCTAAACTCAGGACAAACTTTAGAAACTATTTAGCATGGGTGTTTTTTGGTGGTTGTAGATGTGTAACAGATTTTGGGAGTCTAAGTTAGAAAAAGTGTGTTTTTTTCAATTTTTTCCTCATATGTTATAATTTTTTTATAGTAAATTATAAGATATGATGAAAATAATGGTATCTTTAGAAAGTCCATTTAATGGCGAGAAAAACGGTATATAATATGTGTGGGTACAGTAAATGAGTAAGAGGAAAATTACAGCTAAACGCAAACACTGCAGAAATGTAAAAATAGCCTTGGTCCCAAACGGACAGAAAATGGAAAAGTGCTGTGGTCATTAAGGGGTTAATAAACCTCTTACATAAAACATTTGTATTTGTTTGTCATAAATAAATTGTGGTTCTGCTTTAAACTCACCTTTTTTATGTTTTTTAAGAATAGCATTGTGTTGTAAATATGATAATCTATAATAAACATTTCTCACTTAAAGGGACATAAAACCCTTCATGATTCAGATATAACATACACTTTTAAACAACTTTCCAATTTACTTCTATTATATTATCTTCGTTTTCTTGTTATCATTTGTTGCAAAGCAAGAGTACGTTCAGGAGTGTGCACGTGTCTGCAACACTATATGGCAGCAGCTTTGCAACAATATTATACATTAGCAAGAACACTAGATGGCAGCACTATTTTCTGTCATGTAGTGTCACAGACATATGCACACTACCTATCTAGATATCTATTCAGCAAAGAATAACAAAAGAATGAAGCAAATTTGATAATAAAAGTTAATTAAAAACTTTTTTTTTTTTTTAAATTGTATTCTCCATCTGAAAAATGAAAGCAAAAATGTGGGTTTTATGTCCCTTTAAGGGCCACATTTGCTTCTTTAGAGCCGTACATATGTATGATAAATTTAGATTCTAGTTACATTTTTGATCTATATGTTTGAGTTTGAATAAATCGTCACAATTTTTTAAGTGTGAAAAGCCTAATTTGTTTTTATCTTATTCTTGACAGAGCTCGGACTAAGATGGTTTATTCAATGTATAGTCGGAAACCTGCTCAGGAAGTGAAAAGGGTGCTATATAAGCTTGGAGTTGAATACTTTATATTAGAAACTGCTTGGTGTACTCGGAGGACTAAGTAAGTAATTTACTGAGCAATAAAATTACATATGATTTCATTTATGGGCATCAGGGGTGTGGGGGTAACCTTTTCCCTTGAATTCTCTCTGAGTATTTACAGCTGTCCAGCACAATAGAACTGTTTTGGAACTGAGTTTCTAACCAGAAAAAAAAAAAAAAAAAAACATTTCACACGCTAAAAGGAGGGTACGAACAGAATAAAATAACTACAGTTTATGATCCCAGTAGTATGCTTGCAGTCAGGTCAGCAGTGAGTAGATGGGAGCAGGCCTGCTTGCAGAGTTTATCCCTTGCTTTTTGTACTGTTAGAACATTTTAGCAACTTTCAGCCCTCTTGAGTTACACCAATTCCCTGATACAAGGGTTTACCCATGCCTTTGCTTTGCTCTCTTTCCCCCATACTGACTCAGGTTTATTGTTGATGTTATTTCTAAATAAATTTGACTGCTCATATCCATTCGTTTTTGCATGTCATATGTGTGTCTGTGTGTGATGTGTCTAAGGGGTCAATTTATCAAGCTCCGTACGGAGCTTAATGCCCCGTGTTTCCGGCGAGCCTTCAGGATATATAGATAAATAATATAGATATATAAATAGAAGTTATGAAGCAGTGGTCTAAAGACCGCTGCTCCATAACTTGTCCGCCTGCTCTGAGGCAGCGGACAGATATCAACCCGATCGAATACGATTGGGTTGATTGACACCCCCTGCTAGCGGCGGTTTGGCCGCAAATCTGCAGGGGGCAGCATTGCATCAGCAGTTCACAAGTATGCTGTCGGCATTTATCAATGTGCAGCGGACATGATACGCTATATCATATCATGTCCGCTCGCACATTAATAAATTGACCCCTAAGTGTGTGTGCATATTGGATTCCTTATTGTGTGTGCCTGTGTAAGTGATTGTGCATATTTGACTGCATGTCTTACTGCATATGATGTGCATGACAGCATGTGATGTGTGTATATGTGACAGAATGTAATGTGTGTCTAATTGTGTGTGCATGTGTGACAGCATATGATATGTGTGTGCACTTGTGACGGAATGTAATGTGTCTGATTGTGTGCGCATGTGTGACAGCATATGAAATGTGTGTGCACGTGTGACAGAATGTAATGTGCAGCTGATTGTGTGTGCATGTGTGACAACATATGATATGTTTGTGTATGTAAGGCAATGCAATGTGCACCTGATTGTGTGTGCATGTGTGACAGCATATAATGTGTGTATATGTGACAGAATGTAATGTGCTTCTGATTGCGTGTGCATGTGTGAAAGCATTTGATATATGTGTGTGTATGTGTGACAGCATATGATATGTGTGTGACAATGTAATGTGTGTCTGATTGTGTGTGCATGTGTGACAACATATGATGTGTTTATGTATGTTAGGCAATGTAATGGGCTTCTGATTGTGTGTACATGTGTGACCACATATAATATGTATGTGTATGTGTGACAGCATATCATATGTGTGCGTATGTGTGACAGCATATATGTGTGTGCATATGTGACAGCATATGATGTGTGTATGTGTGACAGAATGTAATGTGCATCTGACTGTGTGTGCATGTGTAACAGCATATCATGTGTGTGTATGTGTGACAGCATATGATATGTGTGTATGTGTAACAGAATGAATGTAATGTACATCTGATTATGTGTGCATGTGTGACAGCATATATGTGTGTGTGCATGTGTGACAGAATGTAATGTGTGTCCAATTGTGTGTGCATGTGTGACAGCATATGATGTGTGTTTGTGTGACAGAATGTAATGTGCATCTGATTGCCTGTGCATGTGTGACAGTATATGATATGTGTGTATGTGTAACAGAATGTAATGTGCATCTGATTGTGTGACAGCATATGATATCTGTGTGCATGTGTGACAGCATATGATATGTGTGTGTATGTGTGACAGCATATGATATGTGTGTGTATGTGTGAAAGCATATGATATGTGTGTGTGTGTGTGAAACAGAATGTAATGTGCATCTGATTGTGTGACAGCATATATCTGTGTGCATGTGTGACAGCATATGATGTGTGTGTATGTGTGAAAGCATATGATATGTGTGTATGTGAAACAGAATGTAATGTGCATCTGATTGTGTGACAGCATATGATATCTGTGTGCATGTGTGACAGCATATGATATGTGTGTGTATGTGTGACAGCATATATGTGTGTGTATGTGTGACAGCATATGATATGTGTGTGTATGTGTGACAGCATATGATATGTGTGTGTATGTGTGACAGCATATGATATGTGTGTGACAATGTAATGTGTGTCTGATTGCGTGTGCATGTGTGGCAACATATGATGTGTTTATGTATGTTAGGCAATGTAATTTGCTTCTGATTGTGTGTACATGTGTGACCACATATAATATGTATGTGTATGTGTGACAGCATATCATATGTGTGTGTATGTGTGACAGCATATATGTGTGTGCATATGTGACAGCATATGATGTGTGTATGTGTGACAGAATGTAATGTGCATCTGACTGCGTTTGCATGTGTAACAGCATATCATGTGTGTGTATGTGTGACAGCATATGATATGTGTGTATGTGTAACAGAATGAATGTAATGTACATCTGATTACGTGTGCATGTGTGACAGCATATATGTGTGTGTGCATGTGTGACAGAATGTAATGTGTGTCCAATTGTGTGTGCATGTGTGACAGCATATGATGTGTGTTTGTGTGACAGAATGTAATGTGCATCTGATTGCCTGTGCATGTGTGACAGTATATGATATGTGTGTATGTGTAACAGAATGTAATGTACATCTGATTGTGTGACAGCATATGATATGTGTGTGTATGTGTGACAGCATATGATATGTGTGTGTATGTGTGAAAGCATATGATATGTGTGTGTGTGAAACAGAATGTAATGTGCATCTGATTGTGTGACAGCATATGATATCTGTGTGCATGTGTGACAGCATATGATATGTGTGTGTATGTGTGACAGCATATATGTGTGTGTATGTGTGACAGCATATGATATGTGTGTGTATGTGTGACAGCATATGATATGTGTGTGTATGTGTGACAGCATATGATATGTGTGTGTATGTGTGAAAGCATATGATATGTGTGTGTGTGTGAAACAGAATGTAATGTGCATCTGATTGTGTGACAGCATATGATATCTGTGTGCATGTGTGACAGCATATGATATGTGTGTGTATGTGTGACAGCATATATGTGTGTGTATGTGTGACAGCATATGATATGTGTGTGTATGTGTGACAGCATATGATATGTGTGTGTATGTGTGAAAGCATATGATATGTGTGTATGTGTGAAAGCATATGATATGTGTGTATGTGAAACAGAATGTAATGTGCATCTGATTGTGTGTGCATGTGTGATAGCATATGATATATGTGTGTGTATGTGTGACAGTATATATGTGTGTGTATGTGTGACAGTATATATGTGTGTGTATGTGTGACAGCATATGATATGTGTGTATGTGTAACAGAATGTAATGTGCATCTTATTGCGTGTGCATGTGTAACAGAATATAATGTGCGTCCATGTAAAAAAAAAAAAAATATATATATATACATGGTATATATAGGGGCGACAGATAAGATGTTATCAACAGTACAAAGATGTGATAATCCTAGCAAGTCCATGATAAAGAGTATAGTCTCTTAAATTCTCACAATTCTATAATGACAGAGACTTAGGTATCTTCTGTTACGAAGGATGAAGGGTACCCCAAAAGGCAGCTCTACTTTAATGACCTGCCAGACACTTGAGAACTCTAGAACATATAAAACAGAAGGGGCATCATAGAGTAGACAAACCACACCAGATGTATAAGTAATGTGCAGATAGTAGTTCTACTCACATGTGAGGAAGCACTATACATAACAAGCAGCCTTATCCTCGGATTTGCCCAGCAGACTTACCTCCAGTGCTGGAGCACAACCCTCCTTCAGCAATCAAACGCTACAAATCAGGCTCCAGACGTTCCTTGGATCAAACTACCACTAGCAGGGTAAGGCAGGTAGTAAATCTCCACTAGCGAGTGATTAGTAAATATAACATAGCTGAGATAAAATTAAAACAATTTATTGGTATAATAAAAACAATAGAAACGTGTTTCTCAGTGCCTTAGCACCTTTTCATCGGGTAAATTGTACATTGTATGTATGTGCAGTTATTTTTCTTTTCTGTATTGTGATTATGTTCAAAGTTTATAACTCTGCCTTATGTTTTGCAGGCCCGGGTGCAGCATGTCGGAAATATGGGATATTGAAGATCCTTCTAATTCTGGGAACCAACCCTTATGTATTTTACTGGCTAAAGAATCAATGCCTTACTTTTACACATTGTTCCAAAATAATGTTTACCAAGTTTTGAAACTTGCCTAAGAATCATAAATTGCCTGTTACATATCATTCTAGATTTCCACAAAAAACTAAATAAATAGATTTTTAATAGAAGCTAATTTTACAAATATTTGTAATTGGATATTTTGTAAAGTATAACATGCTATGCAAGTCATTATCACACAAAATATTATTTGGTGATATATTTAAACATTCTCTACAACTGGGCCAGCTGCAATTGTTTTGCTTAATGTTGCTTAATTTTTTGGCAAGTGCAAGTTATTATACAAATTAAAAACTGCCTTCAAATTAAAGCTAATGGCAGCATTTTATATTATGAAGATTTCTCCAAAAGTATATGTGAAAAGGGATAAACACATTGTATATATGTAGGCAATGCAAGTTAAAAAAAAAAAATCTAGCAGATAATCTTTCACTTAAAAAAAGGCATATATGTAGTAAATGAAATATGTTTTTGAACCACTATTGACCAGTTCTTAATTTTATAATCTGAACCATCAGACTGAAATAATTTATGTTGATTTCAGTATGTACAAGAACATGCTTATGAATTTAAAGGGACAGTCTAGTCAAAATTAAACTTTCATGATTTATATAAGGGCATGCAATTTTAAACATCTTTCCAATTCACTTTTATCGTCAAATTTGTTTTGTTATCTTGGTATTATTGGTTGAAAGCTAAACCTATGTAGGCTCATATGCAAATGTTTAATCCCTCGAAGGCCGCCTTTTATCTCTAAGCATTTGACAGTTTTTAACAGCTAGAGGGCACTAGCTCATGTGTGCCGTATAGATAACATTGTGCTCACGCCTGTGGAGTTACTTATGAAAGGGCACTGATTGGCTAAAATACAAGTCTGTCAAAATAACTGAAATAAGGGGACAGCTTGCAGAGGCTTAGATACAAGGTAATCACAGAGGCAAAAAGTTTATCAATATAACCGTGTTGGTTATGCAAAACTGGGGAATGGGTAATAAAGGGATCATCTATCTTTTTAAACAATACAACATCTGGAGTAGACTGTCCCTTTAATATTTTTTATGTTCTGAACAGTATAAAAAGGGAATTCTGTTTTTTAATTTCATGTTTAATTAAGACATTATTTGTGAAGATCACCCACTCAAAATAATTTTTTACAATATTGTATGAGCAGAAGCTTTTATTTTGTGATAATTACAGGATCTTCCCTTTACATAAAAAAGGCATCCACTGTCAGTATCTATAATCATCCTTCCTATTTTCATCCATCTTATTAAAGGCATTAACATACTTTGTTCATTTGCACACTCCTTAAAGGGACATTTTTGTAAATATTTTTGCACAATTGACTCTCCATCTCTATGCGTTTAATTCCCACAAAGGGGTTAAAAATAGTTCACGTCCCACTTGGTAGCCACAAAGCAATGCTGGTGCCAAGCAGAAAGCCTGTGAGCCAATCGGAAGCGACTGTGTTCTACTTTGCTGCAGCTCTTATGACTCTATATGCTGGACATGAACTTTATGTTTAGCCTCTTTGCTAGCGTTAAACATATAGGACCAGATTACAAGTGGTGCACTAATTGTTTTTCCACTTGCGCGCAAACACTGTTTAAAATAAACTTTAACGTGGGCTGGTTAGCGCTCGTATTACAAGTTTGTATGCAAGCAAAACCCGATGTGCACTAACTTCAGGACTGTGGGTAATGCAAACTCTTCTCCCTATAGACTTCAATGGAGCGCGCTTTAAAAAAAAAAAACGTATACATATCATTCGCTAACCCAACACTGCAGAAGACCTACAGCGCTAAACCCAAAGGTAGTTAGGAATATTTTATATTCCAATGTTCTTCACATAGAAGAAAATGTTCTTTGTATTTTTAAATATATATTTATATATACAGTATATATATATATATATATATATATATACAATTATTTTTTTGTAAAATATATATCTATACCTATACAGTATATATATATATATATATATATATATATATATATATATACTGTATGTATATATATATTTATATATTTAAAAATACAAAGAACTTTTTCTTCTTATTAAAGAACATTGGAATGTAAAATACCTTAAATACATAACAAAAGACATTATTAAATATTAAAAATTATTTTACAAGTTTTAAGGCATTTGAGTGAAAAGGGCTCCAAAGGGTATATATAGCTACATATATGTATAGAAGTGTATACATACATATAAACATAAATACACATGTATATACATCAATGTAAATATATATATATATGTATTTTATATATATATATATATATATATATATATAATATATATATATATATATATATATAATTACTACTGCAGAAGTGCACTTTCACTTTAAACTTCAACAACCAGGGTGCATGCAAGGGAATCCACAATACAAAAAACAGGCTTGCACTCTCTGATCTTATAAATAGTAAAGGTACTATTTATAAGACCTGCGAGTGCAAGCCTGTTTTTTGTATGTGTGTGTGTGTGTATATATATATGTTTGTGTATATATATATATATATATATATATATTTATATATATATATATATATATATATATATATATATTTCTCTTGTTAAGTGTATCCAGTCCACGGATCATCCATTACTTATGGAATATATTCTCCTTCCCAACAGGAAGTTGCAAGAGTCACCCACAGCAAAGCTGCTATATAGCTCCTCCCCTAACTGCCATATTCAGTCATTCTCTTGCAAGCCTCAACATAGATAGGAGGTCGTGAGAGTCTGTGGTGCTTTATACTTAGTTTATTCTTCAATCAAAAGTTTGTTATTTTCAAATGGCACCGGAGTGTGCTGTTTATCTCAGGCAGTATTTAGAAGAAGAATCTGCCTGCGTTTTTTCTATGATCTTAGCAGACGTAACTAAGATCCATTTGCTGTTCTCACACATTCTGAGGAGTAAGGTACTTCAGAGGGGGAATGGCGTGCAGGTTTTCCTGCAGATAAGGTATGTGCAGTAAAATATTTTTCTAGGAATGGAATTGACTAAGAAAATACTGCTGATACCCGAAGTAATGTAAGTAAAGCCTTAAATGCAGCGATAGCGACTGGTATCAGGCTTATTAATAGAGATACATACTCTTATAAAAATGTGTTTTAAAACGTTTACTGGCATGTTTAATCGTTTTTTAACGAACATTGGTGATAACACTGTAATGTTGGTATAGCCTTAAATGCAGTAAAAGCGACTGGTATCAGGCTTATTAATAGAGATACATACTCTTGTAAAAATGTGTTTTAAAACGTTTGCTGGCATGTTTAATCGTTTTTTTAACATATGTTTGGTGATAAAACTTATTGGGGCCTAAGTTTTTTCCACATGGCTGGCTTAAATTTTGAATAGAAACCAGTTAACTGAAGCCTCCAACTGTTGTAATATGAGTGGGAGGCGCAGTTAAATTACAAAATGAATCATCTAGATTCCTCAGCAGTCCCATGAATACTACAGGACATTTCTAAAGGGCTAAAAAAGACTTCAAAAATCGTTTATAGGGAAGGTAATCCACAGCTCTGCTGTGGCAGTTTTCTTGTGTCTGTTTTATAAAAACGTCTATGTCGTTTTTTTTTTATCTGTTTTTTGCATTAAGGGGTTAATCATCCATTTGCAAGTGGGTGCAATGCTCTGTTACCTTATTACATGTACTGTAAAAATTTCGTTTATTTTACTGCCTTTTTTCACTGTTTTTCAAATTTTGACCAAATTTGTTTCTCTTAAAGGCACAGTAACGTGTTATATATTTGCTTGTTAACTTGATTTAAAGTGTTTTCCAAGCTTACTAGTCTCTTTATTAGTCTGTTCTAACATGTCTGACATAGAGGAAGCTCTGTGTTCATTATGTTTTAAAGCCATGGTGGAACCCCATCTTAGAATGTGTACCAGATGTACTGATTTCATGTTAAACAATAAAGATCATTTTTTGTTTTTTTTTTTTTTTAAAAAAAAAAAAAAAAAAAAAGAAAGAAAGAAAACATTATCACCAGAGGATTCTGTCGTGGGGGTAGTTATGCCGACTAACTCTCCCCACGTGTCAGATCTTTTGACTCACGCTTTAGGGACTCACGCTCAAATGGCGCCAAGTACATCAAGGGCACCCATAGCGTTTATTTTACCAGGGGATTCTGTCGAGGGGAAAGTTATGCCGACTAACTCTCCCCACGTGTCAGACCCTTCGACTCCCGATTCAGGGACTCACGCTCAAATGGCGCCAAGTACATCAAGGGCGCCCATAGCGTTTATTTTACAAGACGTGACAAAGGTGGTGAATAATACTCTGGCAGCAGTATTAGTCAGACTACCTAAAATTAAGGAAAGCAGATAGCTCTGGGGGGTAGATACAGAGCATACAGACGCTTTAAGAACCATGAATGATACTATCTCACAATATGCTTAGTCTGTGGGTGAATGACTCAGGGTAGATGATTTAACCTGATTCTGATATTTCTACATTTAAAATTTATACTTCAGAACCTCCACTTGTTGCTCAGGGAGGCTTTGGCTGCTCTGAATGAATGTGTACAATCACAGGGCCAGAGAAATTGTGTAGACTGGTTAAATAATATGCAGTGCCGGTGTGTGCTGATGTTTTTCCAATACCTAAAGAATTTTACTAAAAAATTTTTTAATAAGGAATGGGATAGACCAGGTGTGCTGTTCTCTTCCCCTCCTATTTTTTTAGAAGAATGTTTTCTAATAGTTACCACCACACGGGACTTCTGGCAGACAGTCCCTAAGGTGGAGAGAAGAGTTTCTACTCTAGCTAAGCATACCACTACCTCTGGCAAGGACAGTTGTGCTTTTTAGATCCAATGAATAAAAAATGTTTATTCAACAGGGTTTTATCCTGCAGCCCCTTGCATACATTGCTTCTGTCACTGCTGCTGCGGCGTTCTGGGTTGAGTCTCTTGATGAGGCTTTATAGTTAGCGACTCCATTGGATGAATATATTTGACAAGCTTATGCTAGCCAAATTCCTTTGTTTTCTGATGCCTTTGTTCATTTGACTAGACTAACGGCTAAGAATTCTGTTTTTTTACTATACTGGCGCGTAGAGCGCTATGGCTTATATCTATGGTCAGCTGTCGTGACTTTAATAAATAAGCTATTTAACTTCCCTTCAAGGGGCAGACCCTATTCGGGCCTGGTTTGAAGGAGATTATTGCTTATATCTCTGGAGGGTGGCATCCACTTCCTCTAAGGCAAAACAAAAGGGAATTTTTGCTCAGTCCAAGGCGGTCTGGAGACAATCGGACCTGAAACAAAGATAAGCAGGCCAAGGAGCCTGCTGCTGCCTCTAAGGCAGCATGAAGGAACGGACCCCTATCCGGTAACGGATCCTATAGGGGGCAGACTTTCATTCTTCGCCCATGTGGGCAAGAGATGCCCAGGATCCCTAGGCATTGGAATTTATATCCCAGAGATATCTTCTGGATTTCAAAGATTCCCCCCCAATAAAAAAGGGAGTTTTTCGCCTTTCACAATTATCTGCAAACCAGATAAAGAAGGAGGCATTCTTACATGTGTACGAGATCCATCCAGTTCCAAGAGAGGAACAGGGACAGAGTTTTTACTCAAATCTGTTTGTGGTTCCCAAGGAGAGGGAACCTTCAGACCTATTTTGGATCTAAAGATCTTAAACAAATTCCTCAGAATTCCGTCATTTAAGATGGAAACTATTCGTACCATCTTAACTATGATCCAGGAGAGTCAATAGAGGACTACAATGGATTTGAAGGATGCTTATCCTCACATTGTGATGCATAAAAGATCACCATCGTTTTTCAGGTTTGCCTTTCTAGACAGGCATTACCAGTTTGTAGATCTTTCCTTTGGGATATCTACAGCCCCAAGAATCTTTATGGAGGTTCTAGGGTCGCTTTGGCGGTCCTTAGGCCGCGGGGCATAGAAGTGGCCCTTTATTTAGACGACATCCTGATACAGGCGTCAAACATCCAAATTGCCAAGTCTCATACGGACGTAGTACTGGCATTTCTGAGATTACATGGGTGGAAAGTGAACAAGGAAAGAGTTCTCTATTCCCAATCTCAAGGGTTTCCCTCCTAGGGACTCTGATAGATTCTGTTGAAATGAAAATTTACCTGACGGAGTCCAGGTTGTCAAAGTTTCTAAATTTCTGCCGTGTTTTTCATTCCATCCGCGCCCTTTGGTGGCTCAGTACATGAATGAAATCGGCTTAATGGTAGCGGCAAGGGACATAGTACCGTTTGCACGTCTACATTTTAGACCGCTGCAACTATGCATGCTCAGTCAGAGGAGCGGGGATTCCACAGATTTGTCCCCCTGTTAAACCTGGACCAAGAGACCAGAGATTCTCTTCTCTGGTGACTATGTCGGGTCCATCTGTCCAAGGGTATGACCTCCCGCAGGTCAGATGGGACAATTGTTACAATAGATGCCAGCCTTTAGGTTGGGATGCAGTCTGGATCTCCCTGAAGGCTCAGGGATAGGGGACTTAGGAGGAGACCCTCCTTCTAATAAATATTCTGGAATTGGGGAGTGATATTCCATGCTCTTCAGACTTGGCCTCAGTTAGCAACTCTGAGGTACATCATTCTCAGTCGGACAATATACACGACTGTGGCTTTCATCAGCCATCAAGGGGGAACAGAAGTTCCCTAGCGAGGTTAGAAGTCTTACAATAATTCACTGGACAGAGACTCACTCTTGTCTATCAGCTATCCATATCCCAGGTGTTGAGAACTGGGAGGTGGATTTTCTAAGTCGTCAGACTTTTTCTTCCGGGGGAGTGGGATTTCCTCCGGAGGTCAAGACCAAGCAGGAGAAGGCTTTGGTGTTTTTGTCAGTGCCTGCGTAGCCACGCAGGACCTGGTATGCAGATCTGGTGGACATGTCATCCTTTCCATCACAGTCTTTGCTTCTGAGACAGGTCCCCCTACCTCAGGGTCCTTTCAACCCATCTAAATAGAATCAATCTGAGATGGACTGTCTGGAGACTGAACGCTTGATGGTATCAAAGCATGGCTTCTCCGAGTCAGTCATTGAGACCTTAATACAGACATGTAAGCCTGTCTCTAGGAAAATGAACATAGATATGGTGTAAATATCTGATTTTTATGAATCCAAGGGTTACTCATGGAGTAAAGTCTGGATTCCCAGGATATTTTCTTTTCTCCAAGATGTTTTTGAGAAAAGGGTTGTCAGCTTTGCTCTTGCCATGGAGCTTAAACCTGGTTCTTAAGGTTCTTCAGGAAGTTCCGTTTGAACCTTTTTTTGTTCCATAGATATCAATCTTTATCTTGGAAAGTTCTTTTTGGGTAGCTATTTCCTCGACTCGTAGAGTCTCCAAGTTATCTGTGTTACAATGTGATTCTCCTTATCTGGTCCTTCGTACGGATAAGGTAGTCCTGCGTACCAACCTGGGTTTTTTCCTAAGGCGGTATCCAACAAGAACATCACTCAAGAGATATTTGTTCCATGCTTGTATCCTAATCCTTCCTCAAAGAAGGAACGTCTATTACACAATATTGGACGTGGTTTGTGCTTTAAAATCTTACTTACAAGCTAATACAGTTTTCATCAACGTTCACCTTGTTTGTTGTCTATTCTGGACAGAGGAGAGGTCAAAAGACTTCAGTAGCCTCTCTGTCTTTTTGGTTAAAAAGCATAATTCATTTAGCTTATGAGACTGCTGGTCAGCAGCCTCCTGATGGGATTACAGCTCATTCTACTAGAGCCTGTGGTTTTTCACTTGGGCCTTTTTTAAATGTGGCTTCTGTTGAAAGATTTACAAGACGGAGTCTTGGTCTGCGCTTCATAATTTTCAAATTTAACCAAATTTGATACTTTGCCTTCTTCGGAGGCTATTTTTTGGGAGAAAGGGTTTTTTTATACAGGCAGTGGTAACTTCCGTTTAAGTACCTGCCTTGTCCCTCCCATCATCCGTGTACTTTGCTTTGGTATGGGTATTCCATAAGTAATGGATGATCCGTGGACTGGATACACTTAACAAGAGAAAACAAATTTATGCTTACCTGATAAATTTATTTTCTCTTGTAGTGTATCCAGTCCACGGCCCGCCCCTGTCACTTTAAGGCAGGTTAATTTTTTCACTTGAACTAAAGTCACCACTGCACCCTATGGTTTCCTTTCTCTGCATGTTTTCGGTCGAATGACTGAATATGGCAGTTAGGGGAGGAGCTATATAGCAGCTTTGCTGTGGGTGACTCTTGCAAACTTCCTGTTGGGAAGGAGAATATATTCCATAAGTAATGGATGATCCGTGGACTGGATACACTACAAGAGAAATAAATTTATCAGGTAAGCATAAATTATGTTATATAAACACCCATACACATATTCTATATATTCATTGTAGCATTTTAATTTCAAAAAACACCTTGTCATATTTCATATACCTTTTAACCCCTAATGTATAGAATATATATATATATATATATATATATATATATATATATATATATATAAAAAAAGCTGTATATATAAGTATATGCATATATAAAATATATATTTTAATGTACTTATCTTGTGCTTGGGGCACATTTTTATTTACCCCTTACACTTTGCTCTAGGTCCTAAAGTTGCACTAACACAACTAGCACAAATTTATGTTTGCACCCAAAAGCACAAGTTAACTTTAGCGTGCCACTTGTAATCTAGCCCATAATGTTTATACCTCATTAGTGTAGAAAATATTCTGCACGAAAATGTCCCTGTAATGAATGTTGTAACATAAAAACATTTCTTTTTCATATACAGAGTATGTAAGGGTATGAGCATAAATGTATGCATTTCGTTGCAGGTGTTCTGCAGGAAACATAACGGATTTCTTTTGATTTGAAGAAAAGGAAGAAAAATATAGCAAATGTATTTATATCAGTCAAAATAGAAGGCTACCATTTTAGTTATCAAAGTTTGAGGACAATTTCTTGAACATTCCAAAGAAATTCATGATCATCTTTACATAGTGTTACCCATATATATAAATATATAATATGAATAATAATATTTATAAAGTCGCTTTATTTAGCGTGTGCACGGTCGCAATACAATATACATTCCCCAAAAACATATTTACTAACTGACATCTATTAATGGAGCATCAACAGCCTTCCTTTGCGAATATTGTAGCAGAAAAGTGCTTGACAGATAAACATGGTGCTTTCTTTATAGAGACAGATCCAGAAAATGTGATTTTAGAGCTAAACTGTTAAGACCCATTTATTAATGTATATAGCAAGTAAGCAATGTGACATAAGCTGTTATAGACTTGAATATCTGTGAACATACTGCTAAAGATCTTACTACTACAACAAAACTGTGCCACATAATACTTTGTAATTTGTGAAAATTGATTTATTAAGGCTGGTAAAGGACATTGTGTAATGCTTTGCATTTTTTTACTCCAAAGGCTTGCAGATTTATGTCCACTTTACCTTATGGTATTGTATGTAATATATCCTTATTTACTGAGTCTAGACAAATGGCATTTAATAGCATCTTTTTACATTCATCGGGATACCTGTAATGCATATATTACACGTTAGTTTCACTGACAGATGAAAATATTATAATTATTTTGTTTGCTTAATATTGCTTTTTAAAAATAAACTGGATTATGTTTAAAAAAAAAATGTATTCCTTATTGCAATAAAGATTTCAAACTTCAGTTTAAGAAGGGACATTCCGGCCAAACTGGAATCCACATGGATGCATTTCAGTTTTGAATAGAAGCATGTTGTAATATACATCTATTAGTAAAAAGCTTCTAATAAAAGCTATAGCTGTTTCAAATGTGTATTTTAAGTATGCACTGTGCACCAGCATTTTTAAATACATCACTAGCTCAGAGAGCCTAAGGTGCTTGTCACATCTGGTAATTACTCTGTTTGTTAATTACTGGTATGATACCAAGCCCCATTGGTACTCTGAGTAGCTTGCAATATTAAAATGCTGGTGCACTGAAAATATCTAGCTATGCTTCACATGCACGTGCAGAGAAAAATGTTAACACTAAAACAGTGATAACTTTTAATAGAAGCATTTTTGCCAATAGATGTATATTGCCGAATATGTTTCCATTCAAAGATGTAATTAATCTAAGTCCATTTAAATTTTGACTGGAATGTCCTTTAACAAGTTGACAAAAATAAGACATTCTTCAAGAAAACATTAGCCTTAGTCAGTAAAGGGACAATACATTAAAAATAAAAGTTTCATGATTCAGATAGAGCATGCATTTTTAAACAACTTTCAAATTTACTTCTAATATCTAATTTGCTTAGTTTTCTTGTTTTCTATGTTAAAAAGTATACCTAGGTAAGCTCAGAAGCACAATACACTTATGGGAGCATTTAGCTTATTGGTGGCTGCACATATATGCCCTCTTGTTATTGGCTCACATAATGTGTTCAGCTTGCACTCATAGTGCATTACTGCTCCTTCAAACAAAAGGATAACAAGAAAAGTAAAGCAAATTTTGTCATAGAAGTAAATGGAAAGTTGTTAAGAATTGAGTTCATGTCCCTTTAAGCAAAGTATATCCCTATGATCCATTGTTTTAGTTAAATTGATTTTAATGTACACAGGAAACATTTTATTTTCCTCTAGTTATTTTATTTAAAGGGGCAGTCTGCACCCTAGTCAGCTTAAAGTCTTCCTTAGATTAAGCTGCAAATAGCCTTCTGCACTCCTTTTTATATCATGCAGCAGGAACAGTAAAAAAAGTTATTTTATAAATAATATAGTTTCTGGCTACTTTGAAATGACTGTCAAGCTCAGCCCACTGATGACATCACAATCTGAGCTGCATATGGTGTCCCAATGACAAAAGCCTCACTAGTTGGATTCAGCAGACTGTCAATGATATTAAGCAGTGCCCAGATCCAACTCAAATTGTGACTTCATCAGTGAAACGGAGTTCGGCAGCCATTTCAAAGTGGCCAAAAACAAATATATTTTTTAAAATAAATGTATTACCGGTACTGCCAGCATGATATAGAAAGGGGGTGCAGCGAGGTTATTTGGCAGCTTAATCTAAGGTAAGCCTTAAGATGACTAAGGTGTAGACTGTCCCCTTTAAGGTTTGAAGACAGAGAAATGCTCCCAAGTAAAGAAAGAGAGGGGACCAAACCCTAAATGTTTGTTTATCAAGGTAAACTATGTTCAGTTGACCTCTGCTTAGGCAGTTAATTTCTAATTTGTTTTAGGTACTAGACAAAATTGTTGTATATATATATATAAGGAGGCATTATTTTATAGTAACACATATAGTCTCCAAATGTTTTGCTGCAGAACCAAAAACAAATAGAAAATATAATATGGCAAAACTTTAAGAATTAAATGGAGTATACTTTGCCACTATATAACCTATTCACATAAACCCAATGAACAAGGAATTAAGCAAACAAAGAAAACAAAATTCCAATGAAAACCTCACTTGACTGTACAATCTGCACAGCTTTTAAATTACTTTTTAAATAAAACATTTGCTTGACACCTTAGACAAAGTATTATCAGTAGTAGGTTTAATTTGTACAATACCAACTTAGTCTTCCTACCCAAAAAGTGTTCTTATTAAAAAATAATTGCCCAGTTCTGCTTTAAAATGGGCACATTAAATATTGTATTTTCTTGCCTTAAATATATATAAATATATATATAAAATGTTACCACAGGGCTGGACACTTCCACTAGTTCACCAATCCTGACTATTAAGAAAATGAGTGGGAAAAATGCTTAGACTAGTCTAGTTACTATAGTGATGTCGGCCCTGTTTGTGTGCAAGTATACTAGATATTCTGATAAGGATCACAAGTAATGTTTCATACAGGCTGACATGGGTTTTTTTGTTATGATTTGTTGGAGCCATCTGAAACCCTATATTAATCCTTGTGAAATCTCCTGTGATTTTACTGCTTTTTCAATTTAATAAATAGACCTAGTGTCTAATATTTGTCTCATATGAACAAAAGAGCTTTGGTAATATTCCAAAGAGCTGTTTCTATATTGTGCCAAAAATTAAAGGATAGATCAGTTGAAAAAAACAAAACGAGACTGATAAAATTTAAAGTGATTATAAATAATCAGAAAGCTTATACAAGCCAAATTTGACTGTACATTGCAGCAATTCAGTAAGGAAATCCCTGGATGTATTTTGATTGCAAAATGTGTTTTTTATGGTTACGTATAGTGAGACCCTATAGTTTTGTTACATATTTTCTGTATATTTTGTTGCTCACGTTACCTTTGTTTACAACATTTATTGAAGCATGGTTGTCATCTTTAATTAGAGCATGGTTTCATAGTAGTGTATTTTATTTATTTTTTTAATGGTTTTCATTGTGCCAGTACAAGTTTTACTTCAATTAATGTTGTGTATTGCAGGGTTAATACTGTTTAAAATGAAGATTGTAGTACACAGGCTATTATTTGCAGCCACAAAATGATCATGATCTGGTTATGTTTGTAATGTTGTAATGCCAAGTTAGAAAGCTGATGAATATTTGGCTTTAAAGTGAATGTAAATTTTCATGAATCAGTGCCGTTTTTTTTAAAATACTATTAAAATCACGGGGCACTTTTATTCATGAAAGTTTACATTGCAGTGTATTTTACAAAGTAAAATTACAAGTACTTACACAGCAATGACGAAACCGGCCTCCTCCCAATCACGGCGTGGCCTCACGAGATGGACGCTCTGGGGGAAGCTATGATTGGAGGAAACCGGTTTCGTCATTGGTGACGTTAAGGACAGAGGTAACTGCGGGTGCGGGGGGATCGGTGGATCCAGCTTTACTGAGAAAAAGGTAAGTATTTCTAAAATACGCTTCAATGTAACACGTTCATCGAATGAAAGTGTCCCTGTTTTTAATAGTATTTTTAAAATAACGGGCCATTGATTCATGAAAATTTACATTCACTTTAAATTATTAGTTATAAAAATGTTGCTGACATTGGTAAAAGAATTATGCTAAGGGATTATGCTTGAAAGTGTTTTAAGGTATAAGATATCCCTGGAATTATTATATATTTTTATCATTTCATTAGTTTTTTGTTTGTATGAAATTGATAAACCGTTTATAACAGCTCTGATATAGCAGTGGGATTAAGATTATTTATTTTTTATTTCTTTTATTTACATGTTGAGGAAGGGACATCATCAACAATCCAAATAAAGTAATTATATAATACCAAATATATTATTATAGCATCACTCTCAATAAGAGAAAAGAAACAAAGTGTAATTTAACAAATACCATCAAATTTATTAAAAGCAGTTAGCTTTCTTTCCTCTCCTTTAAAAAAAAAAAAAAAACATCATGAGCATGCAGGAGAGAAAAAACATACAACCTCATATACTGTCTAAATAAAATAAATCTAATCAATTTAGATCCATAATATGATATAATGAATTTTGAAAAAGTTAAACCACTTTTTTTAGTTGTTTCATCCAAATATTGTATGCCAGTCTCCCATTTCTTAAAAAAAATATATCTTAATTTCTTTTATACAGGTGGTATGATCTATTGCTCCTGGGAATTACTCTTCCTTGCCACTAGGAGGAGGGCCAAAGCTTTCCAAACCCCAAGAGCTCTATAAAAACCCCTCTTACCTCACAGGTAAGTCAGCTCTTGTCCTTTGCCTCCACTGGGGAAGGTGATGAATGAAGATGTGCAGTTTTGATTCAATATAGGGTTCTCAGATTGAGTTGAGGCCATTTCCCCTCATAGTACAGTTTTTGGTGGAGGAATATATTTGGAGTAAGGGTAGTGGCATATTTTTTCACTTTTTGGGATTTAGTCACAAGCCTTCCACGGGTGTTGCAGGGACATGTCCTCCTCCTGTTGGGTCTTCTCGATATACTCCTGTTCCAGAACCTCAGCTGTTATGTTTCAGCACTGGTTTGGCTTCCTATTGGTTTCCTCCAGTAGTAGGGTGCCTATTTGGTAAGTACTATATTCTTATTATTTTGGGCACTCTGTAAGCCTCTTAGGTTATTTTAATATATATCGATCTATATACATATATATATATATATATATATATATATATATATATATATTCGAGCAAACGACACTCACTGGACTTAATTATAAAACAATATAATAATAATAATGTGTATTTTATATTAACATAATTAACGCTATTGTTTATTATAAGTCCAGTGAGTGCCCTTTTGCTTGGGAAGGAGAAACATGTATGTTGACATGGAGGTAGCATTAAACTATTGTAAGACTGTAGCACATCCATTTAGGAAGTTATCTTTTATATATATATATATATATATATATATATCCTTGGGTCAGTTTATATGTATTTTGGTCATTCCAATTATAATTTTTTTTATGAAGTGTGTGTCCCATTTTATAGCACCTCGCATGTTTTCCGCATGTGTATTATTTTTAACGCATGTCTGATTTTTGCACGTGTATGTTTTTGGACACACTGCACAGAGTATATCCAGCGTGTCTGAGAGCCTCCCTCTCTCCCTCATGGAGATTACAAATGATTACGACAATAGTAGCTTGAAAGCCATTCACTGCAAACGGGGGGGGGGGGGGGCATTAAAAAACATAAACAGTGCTTATAAAGCATTTTATTTCAATTGTGCTGCTATAATATGTGTGTATATAAATATAATATAGAAGGGGGAAAGCTAATAAATTTATACCTGTGAGTAACAAATAAATATGTAATGTTCAGAGACTGCAGCTCACACGCTGCAAACAGATGTGATTCTCAGTATATGTAACAAATAATATGTTGTGTGTGTCATGTGACTGCATCATGAGCATGTGACTGCTGTGCCCCTGTAAGGTATTTTACAATATGGCAGCTTACATAGTAGAATCAAGCACTGGATCAACACTGTACTTCAAAACAATCTTCGTCAACAGTTTGGGGTAAGAGGAACAGATAAAATAGACAGCAGTGATTATTTTATTTTTATTAATAAGATAAAGTAGGTTTTATCAATTTTCATCAGATGTTAAATGTCCCTTTAAGGCTTTCTTGGAGCGGGTCAGCCTCCACCTAGACGGATTTTTCCCCATTCTGTCAGATCAGTTTTTACTTCTTGGGCTTTTTAGAATGAGGTTTCTGTTGACCAATTTTGCAAGGTAGCTTCTTGGTCTTTTATGCATACTTTTGCTAAATTATATCATTATGATTCTTTTTTGTGTGCATCTTTTTTCCCTGCTCACTTCTTCTAGTGTTCATCCTGATGTTGCTGCATGGAGGGGGTAAGAGTGCAACTCTCAAGTGACCTGGGGTTATATAACAAATTTATTATTAATTATTTTGTGCATAAGAAACATTTGTTTCTACACTAAGTGGCTTCTACTTACTGTTATTATGTGTCTTGGCTAAAGCTATAGGACCTTAGGGAATTAAATAGATTTCTGTTTCTTATTTTTATTGTATCTTAATGAATATTTGTGGTATTGATTTTGTTATTATTGTCTATTAATTTCTTATAGAGCATACTGGAACTGTCCCCACTTCTTTAGCTTAAAGGGATACTAAACCTAATTGTTTTCTTTCATGATTCAGATAGAGCATGCAATTTTAAGCAACTTTCTAATTTACTCCTATTACTAAATTTTTGCCGTTTTCTTGCTATCTTTATTTGAAAAAGCAGAAATGTAAGGTTCGGAGACAGCCCAATTTTGGATCAGCACCTGGGTAGAGCTTGCTGATTGGTTTGCTACATTTAGCCACTAATCAGCAAGCACAACCCAGGTGCTGCTTTTTCAAATAAAGACAGCATGAGAATGAAGAAAAAATGATCATAGGAATAAATTAGATCATGCAAGTTTAAGCAACTTTCTATCTGAATCAT